>NC_060157.1:4313783-4316978 GCF_021292245.1 Micropterus dolomieu
CTCCGCCTTTGTGCAAGGAGGAGCAGGAGGAGCACTGCCAGAGCCCTGCAAAATGACCTCCAGCAGGCCACAAATGTGCATGTGTCTGCTCAAACGGTCAGAAACAGACTCCATGAGGGTGGCATGAGGGCCCGACGTCCACAGGTGGGGGTTGTGCTTACAGCCCAACACCGTGCAGGACGTTTGGCATTTGCCAGAGAACACCAAGATTGGCAAATTCGCCACTGGCGCCCTGTGCTCTTCACAGATGAAAGCAGGTTCACACTGAGCACATGTGACAGACGTGACAGAGTCTGGAGACGCCGTGGAGAACGTTCTGCTGCCTGCAACATCCTCCAGCATGACCGGTTTGGCGGTGGGTCAGTAATGGTGTGGGGTAGCATTTCTTTGGGGGGCCGCACAGCCCTCTATGTGCTCGCCAGAGGTAGTCTGACTGCCATTAGGTACCGAGATGAGATCCTCAGACCCCTTGTGAGACCATCTGCTGGTGCAGTTGGCCCTGGGTTCCTCCTAATGCAAGACCTCATGTGGCTAGAGTGTGTCAGCAGTTCCTGCAAGAGGAAGGCATTGATGCTATGGACTGGCCCGCCCGTTCCCCAGACCTGAATCCAATTGAGCACATCTGGGACATCATGTCTCGCTCCATCCACCAACGCCACGTTGCACCACATACTGTCCAGGAGTTGGCCTCATCAGGAGCATGCCCAGGCATTGTAGGGAGGTCATACAGGCACGTGGAGGCCACACACACTACTGAGCCTCATTTTGACTTGTTTTAAGGACATTTCATCAAAGTTGGATCGGCCTGTAGTGTGGTTTTCCACACCCTTTATTTTTTTGAGCAGTGTATGTTCATTGGAGAGAATTTATTCATTTACATACAGTACATGTAAATGCTCTGTATTTGTATAACGCCTTAGTATTTTTGACCACTCAAAGCGCTTTTACACTACATCTGCATTCACCATTCACTGAGCCTAAGCCTAAACAGAAACTAACATTCACACACATTCGTACACTGGTGGAACAGCCACAAGGGGCAATTCGGGGTTCAGTATCTTGCCCAAGGACATGCAGCCTGAGGGAGCCGGGGATTAAACTGCTGAGTTTCCGATTAATGGGCAACCCGCTCTACCTCCTGAGCCGCAGTCGCCCCATTTACAGACTAGGATGTTTTGATATATGCATTAACTGTCCCACATGCTACTAAATGATCACTACTACTACTCATATGTATAGACGCTTTCAGTGGACGCGTTGCAAAGGTGACGCGCCCGGCCCAGACTCACCTTCTGTTCTGTTTGTTTATTACTGGGTTTGTGTTTATTGGCTAACATGGTGAATGATATCTAGTACAGTGTTTCCCCATACATTCATTTGTTTGTGGCGGCCCACCACATTATCAGCGCTGACTGCCACATATTGATTTCCGTTTTATTTTTTCACTATTTAAGATGGGGAAAACTTGTATTTTATTGCAGAGCTGCACGCAACACATATTCGCTCAGCACCTTCTCCCCCCCCCCATAAATTGAATGGTTAGTATCATGATAACGCTGCACAATTACGCCTAACGTCAATATGTCGGAGACATATTTGTTATGGATTGCTTGCAGAAGTCTGCCGGAAGTTAAGTTTGGGCCAGAGTAATGCACATGCGCAGTACCGTTTGTTTATGTTGTTACTGTTGAAAGTGTCTATATGGGGTTTTGATGCTGTTTTGAAGGCAAAGGCTGGTAACACAAAATACTGATTTGTTTTGGATTTTTATTCTGTCATTTAATGTGTACAAACCAGATAGTTAAATTGAAATCACCTGTGTATAGTCAAGGGGTTTCAGTTGTATCTGGAAGGTCTAACTTCTGGTAAGTCAGTATATTGGCAAAACCTACCATGAAGACAAAGGAACGCTCCAAGCAACTCTGCAAAAAGGCTGAAAGAAAAGCACCAGTCAAGTGAGTGGCTGAGTCCGAGTCCAGACCTAAATCTAATTGAGAATTTGGACTTGAAAAGGCTGTTTACTCACTATCCTCATGCAACCTGACAGAGCTTGCGCACAGACAAACGGGAAAGATTGCAGTGAGCAGATGTGCAAAGCTGACCTGACCTATCCATACAGTCTCTAGACTGCATGTATACTAATACTTAATAATACTGACTTCACTACTGAGACTACTAAGAATAATAAAATGAATGCAAATCGTTGAAAAAACAATTGGAAATGTAAGAGAAAATCAGCTGGTGCTAAGTGGCAACTTTTTTCAAATTTCAATTGAATCTTTAGATATCAAGGTAAATAATGGATGAAAAAATAGTAGAAGAACCTAACATTTTGGCAAAAGTATGTAAATGAAATTAAGGTAGCAATACCCTTTGAGGATGGGTCAATCTGCTGGATTAAATATCAGAGCAGAAAACATTTTCACATTTCTCTGGAAATAACACTATGTTCTCTGGCAGATAATAGAACCACATAAGCAAGCTGTTATCTCCACTAACACAGCCAAACAGCTGGTTGTTAAACTCAGAACTAAACTATCTCCTGTGCACTTTCACCCCCAAGAAGTGTATATCACACACCCTTTCTGGAAGAGCTCCTCCTTGTTTGGGAGATAATAGTTTTAACTGCTGTGGTTATTTTTATAGAGCAATGAACAGCCACTGCTTTAACACAGAATCGGAGACTCATCTGCTGAGCAGCCTGTTAGAATGGAGGTCTGCTGATGCCTTGTTAGACCTGTTGCCAGGGAGAAGCATGTGTGTGTGTGTGTGTGTGTGTGTGTGTGTGCAGATGTGTGGCCCATTATGATGGGCTGACAATCTGAGCCATTTAAGTGATCACAAAAGTGTGTGTATGTGTGTGCTGGTGTATTAAAACATTTATAGGGGTGAAAAGCATGAGTCACAAATGGTTTGGGGTGAAACTGTGCAAATGGTACTTGCACAGGCATGCTTGTGTGTCTAACTTGACCTTTGTCTCCATAGTGTGCAGGGTTGTTAAAAAAATATTTAGCCCCATTATAACCAGAACTTTCTTCATCAACCTGTCCCTTTCTTCCCTTTATAAAATACACATTAATAAATATTACTGTAAATTTGCCAAATTAGCCTAAATGTTCAGGTATGTTAATTAATAGGCTGCAATCTGGCTGTTGTAATTATGATGTGAGCAAAGTCAGGTGATGTAGTATAAAA
>NC_060157.1:4317078-4343332 GCF_021292245.1 Micropterus dolomieu
TGTGTGTGTGTGTGTGTGTGTGTGTGTGTGTGCAGATGTGTGGCCCATTATGATGGGCTGACAATCTGAGCCATTTAAGTGATCACAAAAGTGTGTGTATGTGTGTGCTGGTGTATTAAAACATTTATAGGGGTGAAAAGCATGAGTCACAAATGGTTTGGGGTGAAACTGTGCAAATGGTACTTGCACAGGCATGCTTGTGTGTCTAACTTGACCTTTGTCTCCATAGTGTGCAGGGTTGTTAAAAAAATATTTAGCCCCATTATAACCAGAACTTTCTTCATCAACCTGTCCCTTTCTTCCCTTTATAAAATACACATTAATAAATATTACTGTAAATTTGCCAAATTAGCCTAAATGTTCAGGTATGTTAATTAATAGGCTGCAATCTGGCTGTTGTAATTATGATGTGAGCAAAGTCAGGTGATGTAGTATAAAAAGCGAGAAAGTCCATATCAGGATGCAGACTGGGTGGATGGATAAGCCAAAAAAACAGGACTTTCGACCAGTAGACCAAGGTTTGTGTCCAGTGTTAAACCAAGTCAACAATGACTTATTTACAGTTTGAAGTAAGTGATGTACTTATTTTAACCCAAACTACGATCTTTACCTAAAGCTAAGTAATTTAGTTACCTAAACCTTAGCAAACTGATTGTTTTACAAACTTAACCACGTGTTTAACATCATGTGGCTTTTCCTCTCCTTCTCATCTCTATCCCATTCTCTCCATTCTTATCTCCCCAGTCCCAGCCTCTGTCTCTGTATGATCCTCTCAGTACCATTAAGCAACCAGGAAAACTGGGGCTCGTGCAAGAACATTTTTGTATTTATATTATAAAACTCTTTTACTGTTTTCTGTGTGGTTTGTTTGTGTTTCAAGTGAGTCTTTCCAAGTCTCAAAACATGATGTGCCCAGTTGGCATAAATTAGGAAAAGGCACCTTCCACTACACAAAAACAAGTCCACAAAAACATGTCCAGATATCCACTTGATTTGACTAACTCAGACAGCTCACATTAGTGTCAGCTGAACTTTAGAAAACATTGCAATAAGAGAGTTGGAAAGCTGCCATTTATCCATTGACTACATTATAAAAGAGATGTCTTGGTAATAATTTCACAAAGCCTGCATCTCTTACACAACAGCTGCTTTAGAAAGGGACTGCTTGACAGTACCTATAAGCACGTGAGTGTTGTTTGAAGACAGACAGAAAAAATTCATTTAAAGGCTAGGCTAGGATTTTTCCTTTGTCTGATAAAGAAAGTGCCATTTCTTCTTTCAAAAATTACAAGAGCTCACTTTAATGCAGCTTTATGTACACCCCTCACATTTTTGTAAATATTATATATTATAACTTTTCATGTGACAACACTGAAGAAATGACACTTAAAGTAATCAGTGTACAGATTGTATAACTTAAATAACTGTATAACTTGTATAAATGTAAATTTGCTGTCCCCTCTAAATATCACATCACACAGCCAGTAATGTCTAAACCACTGGCAACAAAAGTGAGTACACCCCTAAGTGAAAATGTCCAAATTGGGCCCAAGGTGTCAATATTTTGTGGGCCACCATTATTTTCCAGCACTGCCTTAACCCTCTTGGGCATGGAGTTCAAGGTCTCGAACATCCACCAGGTCCGTGATGTCGTCATGGAGGAGTGGAAGAGGACTCCAGTGACCTGTGAAGCTCAGGTGAACTCCATATGAAAAGATATAATCAAATATTTACAAAAATGTGAGGGGTATACTCACTTTTGTGAGATACTGTGAGTGTATTTGTCTATAAAATCTTCAACTAGTGGCTTTTAATGACTCACACAGCTCAGTGGTAGGGCATATTTGCTGTATATGTTTTACATTACCCTTTAAAACAGCAAAATACGGGTGGCCAGGCCTTGACCGCAGTGTCGGCAGTAATGCAGGCATTGTACCGGACCATTGTGGTGAAGAGGTTCCAAACCTCTAAATCTATGGTCATGAGCTGTGGTAGTGATCGAAAGAAAGAAATGGCAAGGGAGAAGGACTAGATCTAGAATACCCTGCTCAGCCTGCTGCCATTGCTACCCATCCTTTATAACCTGTTTCAGCCTACATCCTGGAGCACTGCAGGTAACTACATTTTAAAGTTTTAATGGCTCTCTTATCGCCACCAGTGACCACATTAGCCTGTGTTCAGTCACATTAGTGCTGCTTTTTGCCTCCCTCCTTTCATTTCCTGCAGACTAGTCTGACTTTCTCACTGTATCATTTACCTCCATCTATTCTTCTCTTTTTGCATCAACCTGGATTCTAGATGAATGAAGATTGAGAGCAGATGGGAAGAAAGCAGCAGTGGCACAATCTCATTGGCCAAATGAGGACGCCTTGGCGCCTATCTGTCTGCCTGTTTTTAAATTCGAACCCAACGATTCCATCTTTTTCTCATGTTAGTCATGTCAATGTCAAGAGCAACCACTCCTCATCACTCTTTTCTCACTTTGTGTATCTCACTTACACACATCTGACAAGTTTACAGTCCAGTGAGAAGAGAAAAAAGTAATTAAATAAATAAATAAATAACATCTGTGTACAACCTTGCCTTGAGAGCCTGTGTGTGTGTGTGTGTGTGTGGTTTGTGCGCACTGAGTTGTGCGTATGTGGCCTGAAACTATTTCATGCTTGACATTTTACTTCATCCTCCGCAGAGCCACTAATTGCCTCCATGACAGAGAAAGTGCCGGAAAAAGTCACATCAACACACAAGTGGCTCTCATGCACACACAAACACACGCACACACTTGCACACAATTGAGAACAATAAGGATTTATTGATTACCATTCTCAATATGAATATTAAAGAATGTTTTTTAAAAAAGTTGATCAAAGTTGAACCATCTGGCTATTCTTTTTCTGAATAATTAAGGGCCAAACACACCGGGTTAGCTTAAAAAGGAGGATATTTTTTGACTCCTGATCTCATTCACACTGACTTTTTGGCAGTGACAGGCATATTGCTGTTGCTGGGCAACCACATAATAAGGTGTCAATCAGTTGTGAGCCTGTGTTAGTGATAAATTAAGAGCTGCAGTACTCTATAATCCAAAGTATTAATTGTTTAGCTTGACAGTTCAGTCCTGTGTTGATAAAACATGTGGTGGCCACTGCTGGGTTTAACCAGCAACTAACAACTAAAGGAATGTCTTAATATCACCCTGACACATGAGCAATATGTCTTAAACTTACTTCTTCACTCTGTTGTCATTGTCTATTTTTGCCTATCCAGCTTGATTTTCTGAAGCATATAATTGACTTGTGACTATTTATATTTGCCTGTATTTATTCACAATTTACATAAATAAATTATTTTAAAAGTAATACTATATGCGTTGGTTTCCCCTGTAGTCTAGAAAGGTGACTTGAAATGTTTGGAGCTTGGTCTTCTGCAGAGGACCGCATCTTTTTATCTTGGATTCACAGCAGTTGCAACAGATCCAGTGACAACACAATATAAAATATAGTAGAAAACAACAAAGACACAATACCATAATAACATAAGAATGTGTATTTTGCCTCCAGTGGAGCAGCAGTGTAAGCTTCCGGTCTGATACGCAAAGCCCATGCAGAAGTTAAACCTGCATTTAACAGCCAGCGGGGGCGACTTTTCTGGTTGCAAAAATAAGTCCGGCTCCATTAGAAATAATGGTAAAATGATCCTACTTCTCACCTGATGAATTAATATGGTCTCAATAGCTTCATGTCATCTGAACAACATGATGTTCATTTAGTAAATTGTAGTCCCATTTAGAGGAAAATAGACCATAAACCAGAGTATGCCTCAGGGCGGGATTATCTGTGATTGTGAAGTCGTTACAATGGCGACCTGTCAATCAGGCTAAAGTGGCTCGTACCCACGGCTGATAAAATGACAGTTACGCTGGTTGCAGAAAGTCAACATGGCGCCACAAACCAACCGGTGATGTCCCGATGACTACTTCCACTTCTTATATACAGTCTATGAAATAGAGTTATGATACTGTCAACAGCAGTAGGCAGCACATTTCAGGTGCAACTGGGTCAATCAACAGAAGCCAATTTACATTTTGTCAAGTGTCTCAGTGGTTTATCCTGCTGTTTGTTTCCTTATATAAATACATCTTACTGTTGCCACTTGAGCAAATTTAGAGCAAATTATAGAAAGGATATGCCCAATTGCTTGATGAAAATCCAATTACCTTCTTCATTACATCTAATTCTAATATTTGCATTTGCCATTAATCAAGACCATACATCTGCTGATGATTTTATCACCGGCAAAACAGCTTTCAGGCATTCATAAAGGAATGTGGCATCTTTCCTAGGATTCAGTTATGTCATGTTTGGAATATATTAGCTTCAATTCAACTGTCTAAACCTGCTGCCCTATGTGAAGTACCAGTCACGGAAAATAACACTTTAATTAGTAAAGGAATTCAGATGTATCATCGTAGTAATTAATTTTTGGCCAGCCAAAACGGTTTCTGCATGGCTGCTGAAATTAAAATTATGAGTCTGAATAAACTAAGAACTAGAACAAACAGATACATAATAAAGATGTACACATGCCATTGCGTGTATTTTATAACATTGAGGGAATTTACTGGAAGTGGTAATTTATAGTTGGGGTGTTCCATTCTGGAAAAATCCAATACAATGATATAGTTATATAATATAACAATGTGTTAGCAGACTGTCGCTAAAGTTGCTGCTGTAAAGCGAACATGCGGGGAGGACGAGACTGTCCCAGAGCCAGCACACCAGCTTCAGACAGCCATGCTCACAACTTTCCTGTTACTATAAGCCAACCTCGGTGTCCTGTGTCCAAGTCCTGTGCTTTGTACATCTATCCACTGTTCATCCACCACCACCCTAACTTCTGACATTCTTCTCAAAACTTGTTTGGACTGGAAAAATTATTTCTAAAGAACAAATACCAATTACATTTCCTCCAAATCATATTAGGGAAAAGCTTTTTGTAGATTATAAACATAATTTTTAGTAGACATTGTTGAACAACTCTGTCATTACAGCATGCAATAAGTATTTGTGAATTAATGTAGCTCAAAGTTAATCACCCACAAAATGTTATTTAACTTAAAACATGTCAACTTTGACATTGCACCTGACTTGAACCTTGGGCTTCTAAGTGAAAGTCTTTTTACTTATGTCCGTACACCCCAATCATCTTCATATGCAGACTTTCTGCAAACAGTTTTACAGGAGTTTAAAAACAGCGTTACTTAAAACAAGCGTCATCAACTTACTGTAATTCCATTGCGAAGCCTTTGCTCCAACACACACACACCTGGAACTCAACATGTATATCTCCCCTCTAAATTAAACAGAAAATTAACTAAATTGTCCTTTAAATGGGTCAGTTCAAACCTTTAAAAGTCAACATGAAATCTAAACACAAAATAAACAGCAGAAATACAACTTAGAAAGGTATTAGAAAAATTTACTGAATTAAACATTAATTTAGACAAGCAAATAAATTTAAATTCACATAAAGGGCCCCATATTTCATCACTTTGTTAAACAAAAATAGAAATTCACAGTTCAATGAACCCATAAAATAACATTTTCACAACAACATCAACAACAAAGAAATATCTCCACGCCTGTAGTTTTAACAGAAACAGACATTTTAACAGACACAGACATGATCTGTGTGTGGTATATACGTCTGCTACCTGATATAAGAGTAAGGCTGCTCGATTTGGAGAAAAAGCCATATTGTGATTATTGTAGATAATATTGCGATTACGATTCAATTATAATGGAACAAATGGTATATGGTAAATCTACATCTGTCCACTGCACAGACACTATCCACAACCTGGAGGAAGAACTAGTTTGAGTGTATTAATATACTATCACAACATTAAAAGTATAATGTTCAGTTAATAGTAGCCTATACTGCTAGTATAACCTTAATATATTAATTACTATATTCATTTTAATGTCATATAATAGTAGAATATTTTACCACTAGTTGATTATTACATCCAGTTCCAGCAGTTTCATTTCTGTGGGTTGTTTTTTAAAATGTAATCCTTGTGCAAGAAAACAGCTCTAAATTGTTAATTCTGATTATTAACTTGTCAATAATCATATTATCATCATTATTATAATACATAGTGTTCAACATTGTAAAGTTTCCTGGAACACATTAAACTTTTTTTAATGTCCCGCCTCATCCAGGTTATGATTAGTCGGTTGAGAGACTGACAAGTGCGGAAGAGGATTAGGGCCACGTGTGAATTTTTTTTCTTTAGAAAAAAGTCAGAATTCTGAGATTAAATTCTGACTTTAATCTCAGAATTCTGACTTTTTTCTCAGAATTCTGACTTTAATCTCAGAATTCTAACTTTTTTCTCAGAATTCTGACTTTAATCTCAGAATTAAAAAAACAAATTCACACGTGGCCCTAATCCTCTTCCGCAGACAAGGACGTCGGCTTTATGAAAAGTTGAACATACTGAACTACAAAATGCACCACTAACATATAATAGCCAGCGAGCCAAACCCCAACCTTCCTTATCTTCTCCCGGTTTTCTTCTGTCTTCCGCTTCAGCTGCTGTCGATGTCTCTTTGTCTCTGTCACAGAGCAACCAACGTTATTTCCATACTGCTCATGAGTCATTGTTCTCATTGCACGTAAAGTTATCTGTTTTAGAGGCACATGCGAGAGCATGGTGTGGCCAGGTATAATGAGCAGACTGCAGTGCACGCAGAGAAGAGACACATACACCTTTTCTGTTTATTAAATCATACACTTTTTGCGGTTATGTAATCGCACATGACGACATTATGATTGCAATTAGATTTATCGTGCAGCTCTATATAAGAGCAGAGTCACATGCTGAAACGGCGTTTCTAACACTGCTATCCAGTGGACCTAGCATGCTAGCATAAGCATGCTAGTGTATGTAAGTCTGGAGGTCTCCTTTTTCTTCTTCTTCTTGACCATTATTAATAATTGGCAAACAACAAATTGGCACACTAGCACCACCAACTGGCAAGGAGTGTGGATCCAAGGATTAGTCTGCATTTTATTTAGACATAAATGAATACATTTTATAAACTCAAACCCTCTCAACCATACTGTTTATTCTAAAATACTGAAATACAATAATTATTCATTCATTAATTTTTAAACCAAAGTGTACTTTTATTATTCTGAGATTTTGAACCTGCTTCCTTCTTTCTTCCTCATGCTTCTGACAGTGTAACATAACATGCTCTACTGTTTCTTTTTGCCCACAGCCAACAGCCTTTAGTCCAGTGTGTCCAAATCTAAGTCTTGTTTGGTCTCTCCTCTTCCATCCTGCACATCTAATTTCTATCCTTTGCACTCTGTAAAACCACCTCCAATTACTTTGCCACCTTTCATTCTCTGTTTAGTAATGCTCTTGATTTCTGTTTTACTGAAGCTAACACATTAAGAGGTATAAAAAGGTGTCACCTCTGACCAGTGGGGGCTTACCTGATTTGTATTTGTATAGCTCACAGGATTTTCATTTACATGTGAAAGCCTCCCCTAGACCTAGGGGTCATGGTACTGACACACAAAATCCATGTCAATTACCAGCAATTCCCGACAGTTTTCGGTGCTGGCCATTAACAATCCATGTCTGGGAAATCATTGCTATGAGCTTGACTAATTTCACAACATTTCAAGACATTTTCAGTTTTGAAACAAATCTACATTATTAGACCAATTAATTACACATTACAGGGCTGACCTTCTTCCTCACCATAAAAACCTTTTTCATTCATCTTCTATCTTTTGTTCAGCTGCAGTTTTCAGTTACAGCAATCATATCATGCCCCCTCTGTTCTTTCTGTTCTAATAGCCATGATACAGGATGATGTGAAAGAAAAGTGTATTGATCTGCTCTTGATTTATTTGTACAGGGACCCAGTTATGTTTAATTAAGTATCAGTTTTGTCACAAAAAAATAATTCATCTGATAAAATGCCCTTTGGTGAAAAAGAAGCCAGCAATATAAATTATTTCCCCACTCCTACATTATTGATCTAGAAGATTATTTAATTGTACAATGAATCAGCAGCACATCTTTGTTTTCTTCCTCACTGTTATATCTGTGGCTTATCCTAAAGGCATATTTAATGTTCATGGCTACTGAGCTGACAGTGCCATTTACTTTGCAAACAACTTACCCCTACTCAAATGAAAGGATTGAAAGCACAAAATGAATAATATATAGTGTTATGTACTCAGTTGGCAGCATTCATTTTTGGCTGCAAACTTTAAAGACAAATCCTCAGAGACAGAAAAAGTGGCCTCATTTCTAACATGAGTTGGAGCTGTTTTTGTTACGTTCAGCAAAATGCAGACCACGATGCGGAGATGGAGCAGGTAAACTAAAGGTATTTATTCCAGGCAATAATGAAAACCTACATGTACAGGTGCAACAAGAATGTCCAAAATCCAAATGAGAGAGTAATCTGCAAGAAACCGGGAGAGATGAAACTTAACGAGAGACTAAACTAGAAACACACAGAGACTCCTGTAGAAACAAGTTTACAACAAACAATGAACTGGCAACCACTCAAAGACAGACAACCACTTAAATACACAAGTGGGGGAGAAACTAATTACACACAGATGACACTACTCAGACCATCAGAGACAAGCACCGGAAGTAAAACATGACAAGAGACACTAGGGCAGACTAACTATAAACTAATACAGGAAGTAAAGCTAACTGAAACACACAAGGAACAAAGTCACAAAATGAAACATAAGTCAAACATCATAAGTGCCTTGCTAACAAAAACCAACAAAAATAAAGACCATAGTGACAGTAAAACAAGACTAGCAACAGTGATGAACTCATAATAAGGAAACTTGGCGAATAAACAAATGACCAAAGTAACACATACACATACTACAGAGAAGAGCAAATACAAGGGCAGGGAATGAACACAGAAACAAATACAAAACACACCCAACCAACCCAAACCCGTGACAGTTTTTAATTTATGTTAAAGGAAATATTGCCAGACATTGCTGCATTGATGGTGTATAGCTTTATGTCACTTTTTTGACATCTGCATTCTTTCATTTTTCCATTTGCTCACTAAATGTTTTACTCTATGTTCAATTTCTACAAGTGTATTTTACAATCTTAGAAGTACTTTGACATGTTAATAACTTAATTACTTTATTTTGCAAAACCTTAGGGAGGTGTCTCTGTTAAGAAATTTTCAGAACATTTGAGGTCGGTTTATGTTTCTATTTCATCTGTGAGATGAGTCCTATTCTGTGAGGGCCATTGTAGATTTTTAAAAAATATTGCTGGGGGATATGGGGGAATATTATTGTTGAAGGAGGCTGATATTCCGAGAAAGAACTCAAAATATCTGAGATTATAGTTTAATCTACAAAAAAACTTGTATCTCTTCTAAGATTGATTTATTTACGATTAAAAACCAACCCAACTAGAGTTTTGGCAGTGTAATTTCAGAGCGTTGCAGACAACAACGCACAAGTGTAAAGGCTCACGACAGCATGTAGCAACAGCATAGGCTCAACGCAGAAGTATAAATTGGCTTTAAGGCAGTTTGCTTCGAAGATGGTTTATGCTTTGCTGATGTGTTGCAGCGACCGTCTGCCCGTCACAAACCTGCAGCAGTCAACTCTGGTTCCTAGTGAACTGCAGACCTCCTGCCAAATAGAACTAAAAACGTCTACATGAATGTCTCGGACACGTTACACACCACATACACAACTGTGTGAGATGAGAAACATAAATCTGCTGGATAATTACAACATTGCCTCTAGTCTTTTCACAACAAATCACATATTAATAATTTCTTTCTGCTGACATAGTGTCTTGTAGCAGATAACTAAACTCACTGAGTGTCAAATTGCTGCTTTGTATGTAAAAAAGCCTCCTTTTTAAAAACATGCCTGTCTTATTTGTTGTTAAAATGCTCAGTGACCTTTGACCTTAGAGTTTCATTCTTTACTACGGTAAAAGAGCTTCCTCACTCACAGTTACAGGAACATCAGTGTGAGCTGATGTAGTTCACCCACCTACTAGAACGTCCATATTTACCCTGTCAGTGACTTCAAACAATGATGATATTATAACAGTTCATTAAGGAAATTGTTCCGTTTTTTTCTATTTGCTCTTTCCCATTATCTCTGTTGTCTCTCTTCATTCATACATTTATAGATCCTGTTGTTTATGCTTTCCCACGACTTCAAAGCTCCTCTCATTCAAAATTTCACATCATCACCTGACAATTGATCTTTTGCTCTGCATTGTACAAACCATGCAATTATTGGAAGCTGGTCTTATAATTACAATTATGAGTCTCTCACTCAGTCTTTTAGAGTAGTGTTATTTATGATGATGATCTTCATGTATCCCAGGAGATTAATCTGAGGATGATTCAGCTCTAATGCCATTCTTTTCATTGACCTGCACCATGACAGAACACTACACATCAATGAATTTTAATGACTGCACCTTTTCCAAGTTGCTCTCTCATTTTAATTGAATTATTACTACTTGTCTCCACATTATGATGTTAAGTTGACCTTGATAGCTCTGAAAGACTGCAGTTGTTTCACTCACATAATTGTAGAAATGAATAAAAATTTGACATCTAATGGATGCATGAATGATAAATGTCAAGAAAATATGTGACAACTTTATATGATCACATCCCTCACATTTCTAATTACCATAGACCATGGATACTTGCATTTTGGCAGTTTGGCTGTTTTGCAACCAAAAGTGACCATATATGGGTGAGAGGGTGAAGCTAGCTAGCTTGTTTAGTAGGGTGCATCTGTCATTTACGTTAACTGTGATATTAATTGGGATGAGTAGAAAAACCCCTGACTCCGTATCACAGGGATGTACTGGGACTGAAATTCAGCCCTGGACTTTGAGATGGAGAGGCATATTATGTAAACACTGCTGCTGCTGGGTCCTGCCTCTTCTGCTTTATCATGTCACAGCAACCTTTCCACCACTGAAAACGTTGGTTAATTTGACACATTTCGCATACTCTTGTGCCAACATCCATCCATCCTTTCTTCTATTCATATTTTTTTTGGCAATACCCATTTTTTCCCCCTCTTTATTTCTTTTCGCCATATTTACCATTTCTGTTGTCACACAAATGGAAAGTAAACTTTGATCGGCAGTGTTGAGCCAATCAGACTTAGTTAAAGTTAAAAATCCCCATTGACCAAAAAGTAAACCTCCATATTGACCGACCACCCCCCTGTATTTGCATGAAATGGTTTGGTCCTGCTTTAGTGCACTCATCAGTGACAGTCTTTAGATGCAGTCAGTAGATGTGGCAGAAATACAGTGTTAACAATGTTGTCTAGTAAACCAAAATCTGGTTTTCAAAAAAGTAAAGAGAGGAAAGACAAAGGAAAGGATGTCAATCTGGAACCCAGTTTTCCCCCAAGAAAGGAGGGTAGCCTAAAGTCTTTGAGTGGTCTTAACCTGTTCCCATAGGAAAGCAAAATCCAAGATGAGATCTCATAGTTGTTTCCTTCTTTTCTCCTAGACACAAATGAGCTGCTTTTAATACCAAGGTGAGACCAAAGGCCTTTTCTCCCACTTCTCAAATTCATCTGAGGAGAAACAACCACATAAAATCTCATTTATGTCTGACTCTGATCAAAACAAGAGATCTCTAACTGATCTTAAATAAGTCTAATTTAAGTCTCCTGAACATTGGACCATGAGATCAGAGAAAGAGCTCAAAGAAAACTCAGACCTATGACTCATGGGATCTCATGATTCTTCTCAAATATGTCTTAAGTACATTCACTATGGAATACTTTTATACCTTTTACTTGAGTAGAATGTTGAGGACTTTTACTTTTGAGGATATGGTATTTCTCCTCTTTTGTTCAAATCCAGCTCAGCACAAGCCGCCAGCACGGTTCTCCAAGCATAGACAGTAATGTCATACAATCAAGCTCACAAACATCTCCCTGGAGCTCACAACTTTTTTTTTAGGAGCAATAAGCAAGACATTAATGAAATCAAAAAGATACAATGATGAGATCTCATCTGTGACTTCCATTTATCCTATTGTAATCTCAATTCAGTATCCATTTGTCTTACCCAAGTCTCAAAACCTCAATCTCTCTTTATCTCATCCCGTTCTCCTAAGGGGGTTTAGGAGCAACAATCTCAAAAAGATATACTACTGAGATCTTAGTGTTTTCTCAAGAGTTAAAGAAGAGACTATTCTGAGCAAAAGATTTTTCCTCTGCTTAATGTCCATAGTAAAATAAAATAGCTAGCTAAAGACTAGTGTTAGCCTATATTTCATCAAGATTTAATCAGTGCAGGGAAACTTTTAGCAAGATATTCATATTAAATCATTGTCCCTGTAATAATATTGAACTACAAGAAGCTCAATATTATTAAGAAGTCCATCAGAAGTGGTGACAACAGCTGCGCAGAGGGGGTCCAATTTGTTTTTTTTGTCATGGGGCCCAAAATTCCTGGCAACCCCACTGGTGCCAACCATTTACCAATTGTAACACAAGACGTATATGACACTGTAATATCAGAAAGCTACTAACCTAAAACAATCCCATTCATATTAAAATTTATTTCAATAGGCCTACTAAACTATATGCTCTTAATATTCAGCAGCACATAAGAAAAATGAAATGGCATCTAGCATCAACAGATTTGAAAAAGGAGAGAGAGAGTCTTACATATTGGTCCGAAATTTTCGATAGGTGTTCAACTGGGTTGAGATCTGGTTACTGTAAAGGCTGTAGTATTTTATTCACATCATTTTCATACACTGAAACATTTGCATTTGATATATTTCTCCACTGTTTAATTCAGACCTTTCCTTTAATTTGTACCCCTTCTATATGTCTATGTGAAATGTTTCCAATAGTAAACGAGTAATAACGTGATATTTACTTGAGTTTAAATTGAGCTTTTATTTAAGAAATACCAATTTTCCCTATAATAAATATCAAATAGCATAACTTTATACAGAAAAATAAATACTCAGTACAATTGTATATAATTGTACACACAACTTTTATTGAAAATATAAAATTTGAGACAACATATTTTATTGTGACTTTGCTTACTCCAACTACATAACATACTACAAGTGCATAACTGCATACTCTAAGTTAGTGTGCAAGAACTCCTGTTACTGCCTTCTGAAAACTGCATGTAAAGTGAATATCTTCACATGTAAATAGATATTTGTACCAACATTATGATTTCTATTTCAGTTAAACACAATAAAATGCTTCGAAACTGGGCTGCAGACTTTGTCCAATTTGACCATAAAGATGCTGCGTTAATGATCACTATATAAAAAAGTATAATAGATAAGGCTGCTTGCATGTGACTTTCTTTCACTGTAGATGTTTTTATTGTATGTATTACATTACAATTAACATGATTTAGCAACACTTTAGAAGTAGATGCTGCAGGACTTTGGTGCCAGTTTCCTTAAAGCTTCTCAGTGTCTCTGCAAACTTTCTGAGGGAGACAGATGAAACTCTAAATGTGTTCTATTTTTTGGTCATTTTGTCCAGGAATGAAATTCTGTTAAATAAGTAATAGAGCACTTTTTGTCATTGTGTCTATCATGTCATCTTTTGAATGAGAAAAGGAACAGAAACCAAAATAAGCTCAGTGATCAAATACTAGGGCTGTGAAATGTTGAAAAGTAGAAAAGGGGATTGAGGAAGGGTTGTTAAAGAAAGTCAGCAGAACCAGAAAATACAGCCTTAATATTTTTATGAAGGTTTCAAGAATATTGTAGGGTACAGGAACATCTAAAAAATTCTTAATAAACAACCACTTTGTTAAACACATTACATGGTGTCAGTGTCTTGAAAAACAGCATTATATTTGCAGTTTGGTCTGGTGTTTCCTTATACTGTGACAGCTGAAATAGGTTTCGATGGCTATACATATTCTGTGTTGCTACATCAGTATTCCCTCAGGGATCAATTAATTTTTAGTAGACTCTTAAAAAAATCCAATAAGACAAGGTTTTCAATGCCATAGCGGACTCAAACATGAAGGGAGACATAATGAATTTAACCACGAAGTTAAAGAAATTGTTTGCATTTAAAAACATTGAAGCACCCCTTGTACTGTGATAAGAAGCCAAACAGCTGGAACGTGCCATCTGGCGTGCCAGGGGAACCGGTCTCCTAACTGTCAATACTGTCTCGGAAACATGGGTGGTTCGGGATTTAATGTCTCCCTCTCTTCATCTTTATCTCTCCTTTTGTAATTATGAGCTCACCATACAGCAGGAGACCAAGGACAAAGACTGATGAAACAAACCCATGTGATAGGCATGGCAGACAACAGGTGATGAATCCACAACATATCATAGCGCCTTAGTCTTTCCCAGAGGTCCTAGAACTTAGATTTAAGAGGTTGTGCAATTGCAAATTAAAAGATGGAAAGACACAAATTTGCCCTGGGAGGTGTAAATTAAGACGTAGATGCAACAACAGGAGTCAAAATGTAAACTGGAGGAAATCAACAGAAAACCTGAGTTTACGGTGAGTTCTGTGATTAACCCAAAGTTGTGCTGTCAAAAAAACACAGCTGCAATCCACTCAGCCTGTTACCAGGGGTGTGTCTAGGGGGTGGCATTGGGTGGCACATGCCACCTGTGAAATCTGATAGGCCACCCCAGGGCCCACCCCATCTTCCTAAACTGTGATTAGCTATGTGCTGTCAAAGGTGAAACCTTAGTTTGAAAACTAAAACTTATGAAATCTTAACGTTAACTGACGAGCTCAATGGGACAGATCTGTTTATCTGGACATGCCACTCTGTCAGTAGTGAATGCCTGTGCCTGTCAGCTGGATTTAAAGAGGACTTTTGTTACGTCCAGAAGTGTCTAGGGGTATCGGGACATAAACATAAACCAGATGTAATTGGTATTTTAAAGGATATTTATTTAAAACAAGGCACAACAGAAAATGGGCCAATGGGTGCAAAAAACAAAGAGGTCCTCAAAAGGAGGATTACCATTCTAACTACAAGAAAAATAAAAGGGTAAACCAAAAACCTCTAAAATACGTTGCAAAACCAAAAACACAAAGTGCACAGCACCCCTGAACCTAGTGTAACCAAACAAAAACAAAACTACTGTGTGCAAGAGTGGTATCAGTTTTTAGGGCTAAATCCCTGACCCACTTCCTCACCTTTACACAATTACAAGGCCACATACAACAATATCTATCAAAGCTAAGCAACAAACACTACAAGGCAGATACAACAAGTTGTGAGGCATGTGGCACCAAGGCAAGCTAACCCTGATCTGCAGTTCAAGCAGGCTATTTAAGCAGGAGGCGGATTTCGCTGGGTCAGTCAGTCAGCGTCACTGTCACAGCGAACCCCAGGAAGTACGTGGGGCTCTCCTTTTCCACACAGCCAATCCGCAGTGTGGGTTTGCACAGCCTGCTCAGCATAATAGATAGAACACATGCACAGCATCACAGCAGCCACTTTGCACAGCAAAAAGGTCTGAGAGTGTGATGATGTAAGTACAACGTATTTATTAATTATTGGTCTATTTAATCTAGCCTACACACTTTTGTGTTTTTACCGGTGCACGTCACTGATCAAAATCAAGTTTTATGTGTGTCATTGTGTATGTCACTAATAGGATCATGTTTACATGTGTGAAGGTGCGTTGTCAGCTGTTTTTCTGTGCATGTGCATCTGTTACTGGATGTTTTAAAGGTGCATGCTTTCACTTCTGTAATCCGCTGCTGACATGTTACTCTGATTGTGTTGGGAAGGCCTGATGTGACCATCTTGCATTGAGGCTGTGATGCAAATGTTGGATGAAACACACCTTTATGTCAATGAGCTTTGACACCCATGATCACATATACTTGATATTCGCCATTGTTGGTCCATTTCATTACTCATGAGAAACCAAGCTGTGCCGATCAGGCTTTGGTCCCAATAACTGATACTCAGATACATCAAAGACTGGGCTTCCCTCCATGTTCTTTTAGCAATTACATCATATTCTATGAAGCAAAGAGCGCTGCAGTGCTGTTTTGGGGGCAGGAATTGCTTCAAAACAAGCAAGCTGCCAAAATAATGGAGAAAGTTGTAAATGTGGCGTTAGAGGTGGATATGGCTCAGCAAGGCAGCATTGCTGCCAGTATTTCCCAGTGACCAACTTTCTCCGCATGTATAACTTTATAACTGTTGACAGGGAACCTGAAACCGCAAACAAGATCAAATATTACTCTTGCTCTGTATAATAACCTTTTAAACCATAAAGATATTTGTTAAAAGAGTACTCCCCCAAATCAGCATTACACTCAAATAGACACAATGGACAATTTTAAAAAAAATCATTCAAAATATTCATGTTCAAAATAGTCGATGCATTGTTCTGGTTTTATCAAGAAATCTGGGACCTACATTACCCATAATGCAACTCAACTGCCAACAGTTTGGTTAGAGATTCCGGTGCGTTATACTATCAAGCCTCAAGCAGAAATGAGGCTCAAGCTCCAGAAGTCAGGTAAGCTCACTTCTTTTTCATCTTCTAACCGCAGATTTCTTTTCCTGATTTTGTTTTTTTCATATTCAAACTTCAGCCTTAACTTATGTTGCATCAAGTGGCATCAGGCAATTTATCATACTTCACACGGCTCATTCTGGAGACATAAATGGCTTCATGCTACTTTTTCACATATGTAGTAGAACTCTGGCCATTGGTTCTATAATTTATGTAGTGTTCCCTGATATCTGCAATTACTTTGCAAGCACAATGATATCATAACTGGTTGAACATTTGGCTGAGGTACAAACATAAACCATAGTTTTCCTCTAGCCTTTGAATGTGTAATGGTTGTCCAAAGAATAATCTGGTCGTCAGTGTCAGTGGGATGGCCCATGTTTTGACAATGAGCGAGCAGAGACAGAGAAAACATAACATCCTACCAGGGACAAGCCTGGACAAAGGGAGACAGAGAGAGACGAAAAAGTCCTTACCTTTAGAAGTGCGGCTTTGTCCAGCGAAATAGAGCAATAATCATCAACAGACTGCATCAGTAGCTCTACTTCGTTAAAATTTCTATAATTATCACAACAAAAATGTGTAGAGAAGTGATCAGCCATACTCTTACTAATGATGCGGGAATGCAATTTTATTTCAGGGTACATGGGGTCAGGATTTCCAGAGAGATCAAAGAGAATACGAATATGATCAATAGACCCAGAGAAAAAATGAGGTCTAAGGTATGACCACTCATTTAAGTGGCATCGGAAACATGTTGTTTGAAGTTTAAAGATTCTGTTAAGATTAATAAATTCAGTGGCTATATAACTTGTGTCATAATTGATGTGCAGGATGCTTCCAGCACTTGCCCCTAGTGGTTTCCCATCACGTCCAACTGAGAGGAAAAACTGAGAACACAGTAGAGGGTTTACATATATCTGGCCTGAGAACATTTTGGGATCCCCTAGGAGGAGCTGGAGGATGTGGCTGGGGAGACTGATGTCCGGGCTACCTTGCTGACATGACAATAAACCTTGGCCACAGGAACATCTCAGATCCCACACCAGAAGCCACAGGCTTTGTGATAAAGTGGTCTTTAACCTGACAAGTAAAACATCTGCCATAGTATAAACCTTGCAATGGCTTTTGTTTATGGTAACTACATACTGTCTATAGTATTAATTTTATTGGCAATTTCCTTAAAAAACATAACAATGTTATGTGTTATACAATGTAATACCTCAGCTCCTAGACTCCCACACCTACCTTATTAAAAGACACACAGATACAAATACACACAAAGGTATAAAAAGAGACAAGAAATAGATAGGAAAAAAGAGAGAAATATATGGAAAAAGATGGAGAGACAGAAAAATAAGGGTGAGAAGGTTTGCAACAAACAGAAATAGAGAAACACAGCCAAGCAGAATTAGATCGAGAGGTGAGAACAAATGTAAGAAGAAGGACATGACGAAGAGATGGTGGGAGGGAAGGAAGAGACTTCTGGTTTTAGACATACCTGCAAGCAGAAACATGGCTGGTGTTTTATTATGAATAAGGTAATCAAGAGGGAGTCACAAACATTTTCCCGCAGTCCAGATACATATACTAAAGGGGAGAGGCAGTAGGAAAAATGAGTGGGGGAGGGGGGATATGTCATAACTGCAATCAGCTTTACGTTTAGAGAAAATAAGCAATTGAAAATGTTTATCAGCGATTCGAAATGACTACTAGAAGAATCAGAATCAGTTTTATTGCCAAGTACATTTTCACATCCATCCATCGTCAATCGCTTATCGGGGGGCTGGAGCCAATCCCAGCTGACATCAGGCACAAGGCGGGGTACACACTGGACAGGTCGCCAGTCCATCGCAGGGCCACACATAGACAAACAACCACTCACGCTCACACCTAAGGACAATTTAGGGTAACCAATCAACCCTGCATGTCTTTGGACAGTGGGAGGAAGTGGGAGCACCCGGAGAGAACCCACATAGACACGGGGAGAACATGCAAAGTCCACACAGAAAGGCCGGGGCAACCGGGGTTTGAACCCACAACCTTCTTGCTGTGAGGCGACAGTGCTAACCACAGATGTCAGGCCAATGGGTCTGCAATCGTTTAGTCCTGTGGTCCTTGGTTTTTTGGGGATAGATAGATAGATAGATAGATAGATAGATACTTTATTTAGGGTAATTCAAGGTACAGGGATGATGGTGGAGGCTTTGAAGCAGGCTGGCACATGGCACCTCTCCAGTGAGGTGTTAAAAATGTCGATGAACACCGGAGACAGCTGACTGGCGCAGTGCTTCAGGGTGGATGGGGAGACAGAGTCCAGCCCAGCTGCTTTGCAAGGTTTCTGCCTCCTGAATAGTCTGTTGACATCCCTCTCCAGGATGGTAAGAGAGGGGGAGCAGGTGGGGGATGAGATGGTGGACTTTGGCCGATCAGTGGTTTGATGGGGGATGGTGTCAGTCTGTCCCATTGTCTTTAAAGCAACAGTAAAACTGGTTCAACTCGTTGGCAAGGCTTGAGTCGTTCATGGAGTGGGGGGATTTAGGTTTGTAGCTGGTGATCTGTTTGAAGCCTCTCCAGACAGAAGCGGACACACAGAGTCATTTCTTTAGAACTGTAGTCTCTCCGTGTACAGCTGTTTATCAACTCGTACTGCCTTGCTAAACCTGTACTTTGACTCCTTGAACCTGGCCTGGTTGCCACTCCTAAACACCTCTTTCTTTTCCAACCTCAGCTGTTTGAGCTTAGCTGTGAACAAGGGTTTGTCATTGTTATAACTCACCCTAGTGCGTGTTGGTAAGCAGCTGTCCTTACAGAAGCTGATGTAGGACATCACATCCTTATACTCATCCAGATTGTGGGTAGTAGTCCTGAAAACATCCCAGTCATTGCAGTCCAAACACGCCTGCTTACAGCTTCCTTGGTCCAATTAAAGTTGTTCAGAAAGCTGAATGTGAAAATACAATAATTTGACTGCTGTTCTTAAGAATCCCAGAAATAGCTTGACATATTTTCTCCACTCTGTCTGCTGACCACAAAAAGAAAGAGATTAATAAGATTACTCAATTCAGTTGATCCAAATGCACTGTTTATAAATACTTCTTCATGCATTCATTATTTTTGATTTCTGGTCCAGACTGAAATATCGTTGTACTTTTTATAGCGCCATAATTAGGTCAATATTTCAACCAGTGTGATCATATACCTGCAAAACAAATTGATAATTTCCTTAAAGAGGTGGTATTATGCTCATTTTCAGGTTCAGAATCTTAGGGGTTGTACCAGAACAGGTTTACAAGGTTTAATTTTCAAAAAACACCATATTTTTCCTCATACTGCACATTGCTGCAGCTCTTCTTTTCACCCTATGTGTTGTATGCTCCGCTCTTGAGCTGCAGAGTGATGCATTACTTGTAGAAAATCTTTGTTGGGAGTTGCACATGCGCAGTTCCCAGGTAAGGACCACTAGCAAATCAGAAGCAGAGAAGGGCGGGTCATAAGAAACAAGGTACTGTGATCCAAATCAAAGCCGCTTCAGACTGCAACCGTAACCTAGTGATGGCAAGTTCGACTCTTTTGACAGACTCAAATCTTCAAATCGCCTTCATTAAAATGAACTAATCTTTTTTTGATTCATTTTGTTCATTTCGTTCATTTCAACTAGGCTGGTTATTGTAGCACTGCAGCCATCTAGTGGGCGATTAAAAAACAGTGCCGTTCTCAAACGTCTTCAAATCTTAAATGACAAAGTATAATGCACAAATTCACCTCTTGATCACTCTCTATCATTATATACACTCCCTTGGGCCCACAACAAATTCAAACCATGTGAAAACCACAGAAATATGTTGTCTATATGCAATCCACTACTCCGGCTAAATCCTTCCATTTTCACAATCTTTCCTGAGTATACAACCAGACCAGCCATATAATAATAATAATAATAATAATAATAATAATAATAATAATAATATCTTTATTGGTATAGCACTTTTCAAAACCAAGTTAATAAATAAAATCATCATTAAAAAAAATAATAATACAGTTACAGCAATAATATTTATAAAATGCCATATGATAAAAGTGAGATTTGAGAAGAGATTTAAAAGAGGCCACTGAGTTTGCCTGCCTGAGATCTCCAGGCAGGGAGTTCCACAGCTGAGGGGCCCGGACAGCAAAGGCTTGGTCACCTTTAGTGGAAAGAGGAGACTTTGGAACCACTAGTAGAGCCCTGCCAGAGGATCTCAGGCATCGGTCCGGCTTGTAGGGAGTTATCAAATCAGAGATGTAGGCAGGAGCCTGTCCGTTCAGGGCTTTAAAAACAAGTAGTAAAATCTTAAAATCAATTCTAAAACTCACAGGTAACCAGTGAAAGGCATCAAGGATTGGTGTGATGTGGTCACTCCTCTTAGTGTGAGTTAAAAGCCTGGCTGCAGCATTTTGAATAAGCTGTAATCTATGAATATTTCCCTTACTGATACCAGAGTACAGAGCAAGTAGTTGAACCTTCTCTAGGTTAGCAGAAGAGAGAAATGTTCCTAATCTTAGTTAGCTGTCTCAGCTGGACAAAACAGGACTTCCCTACTTTTGTCACCTAAGCATCAAAAGACAGCTCTGAGTCAAAAATGACACCAAGGTTGCAAGATTTTGTGTCGTTTAACTGAAGGAAGTTGTTAGACATCCAGGCTTTTATTTCAGTGAGGCAAGAGAGAATACCAGAGACATTGGAAGAACCGGGCCTTAACAGGACATACAACTGGATGTCATCTGCATAAAAATGGAATTCAATATTATAAGTCTGAATGATTTTGCCCAAGGGTAGCATGTATATGGTGAATAACAGTGGCCCCAAAATCGACCCCTGGGGAACCCCACAAAATAGAGGAGCATGAGAGGAGGAGGCTTCTCCAAGGATCACGGAAAATTATCTATTTGACAAATAGGAGACGAACCAATCCAGGGCCACATCACTGATACCACCATAGTTTTTCAGACGGCTAATTAAAATATCATGGTCCACAGTGTCAAAAGCTGAGCTGAGGTCAAGAAGAATTAAAATAGAGCACATGCCTGAGTCAGCTGCAAGCAGTAAATCATTGGTGACCTTGATCAGAGCAGTCTCAGTACTATGCAGGAGGTGGAAACCTGATTGAAATTTTTCAAAAATTTCATTATTGTCCAAAAAGGAGATTAACTGAGTTGTACGATTTTTTCTAAAATTTAGATAAAAACGGCAGCTTGGAAATGGGTCTAAAATTATTTAAAACAGAGGCATCTAAAGAGGGCTTTTTTAAAAGTAGGTAAACAGAGGCATGCTTAAGAAGAAGAAAAAATGCCAGTTGAAGTTAATGATGGCTAAAATGTCTGGGCCCACTGGAAAACTTTTCAAAACCAAGTCGGAATGCAGTCTGAAGGGCAGGTGGAATATTTAGACAGTGGAACAGTGCGTTCCAGGGTTGACAAAGAGATTAATGTAAAATTAGTAAATGAAGTGTGTGGGCATGTGTCCGCGCCGACCTCACTGAGGTTATTGTTAAAATGCTGCCGAATCTCCACAATTTTGTTAAAGAAATGATTAAGAAATTCTTCACATTTTTCTGGAGAAGATTCACCTGGCTGTGTGGGTGTAGTACTAGTTACTGAATATATTGTTTTAAAAAGGATTCTGGAATTATGACCTTGACTTAGCTATCAGATTTGAGAAGTATGTGTTAATTGCCTCTTTGACAGCAATCTGATAGGAGTACATAAGATCTTTTAAAAAGGCAAGGGAGACACACAGTTTATCCCTTTTCCATTTTCGCTCTGCTTTTCTGCATTGCCACTTTAAAATCCTCATTTCCTCATTCAATCAAGGTACACAAGAGATTCTGTTTTTTGTATCTGATTGGTGCTATTGAGGCTAAAATGGTAGTGCAAGAGTTATTAAAAAGACTGACCTGCTCATCTATGGTGTGGTCACGTTGTCCAGAGCTATTGAAGGCATCATGCATTTTGGTATAAGCTTGGCAAAAAAGCGGAGCAGAGTGAGTTTAGGGGGCGAGAGTGAATTCGTGTAGGGGGTTTGGGTTCCATAGAAAGGTGTGGTACCTGGAAAAGCACTGCATTATGGTCAGAGACCACAAAATCTACTAAAGACACATCATCTACACAGAAACCATGGGTGAGTACAAGGTCAAGTGTGTGACCTTTGTTATGAGTGGGCTGTTTTACATATTGGAACAAGTTAAAAGACTCTATGAGTTTGATAAAATCAGAGATACAAGAGGAAGAAGACGGACAACAGATATGAATATTAAAGAATACTTAAGAACTTTGTCATACTGAGACATGATGTGTGCTAAAAGGTCAGAAAACTCCTGTATAAAACCAGAAGCCTGTAGACTGTTTGTTCTTTAAATTAAAGCCAAGACACTCAAAACTGGAGAAAGAGCCCAGCAGAACTGGGAAGCAGTTAAAAGCTCTTCTGTAGATTACTGCGAGCACCCCCCCCCCACCCTACCTGTCATTCTTCTGGCTTTTTCACTTTGCAAACCTGGTACATGCACAAAAAAGATATATAACTCAATAAAGGAGAGGAGAAAAGCCAAAAAGCATAATACCACCTCTTTAACTCTTAGATTAACTCTGTGTTTGTATTAATTAGGACATGAGAGCATACTAACACTCTATGGTGACTATTGTAGACATTACCTAAACATCAGCATGTGTCATTGTGAGGATTTTAGCGTGCTGACAATCCTAGCACAAAGCACCATTGTGCCTATTTACAGTCTCACAGAGTTTCTAGCATGCTGTAGTTTTGTTATTTAATCTGACTCTTTTTGAGTTTATGCTTTGGCATTTGATCAAAAACTTCATGCTAAAAAAAGCTTGACATTTGGAGAGGGAGAGACTGGGGCATTAAATTTACATACACACAAGAAACCAGTTGTAAGTGAGAAATCATGCTGGGACAAGAAATCCGAGAATGTGCTTACATGCATATCGTAGTGAATCAGTGAAAAGTGCATTGTTTGCATGTTAGAATGAGGCTGAACATTTCAGACAAGCACAGCAGGCAGATGCACGTTGAAACCAATAAGGACAATAAAAACCAACTGGGAAACAGGGAGACAGGAAGAGAATCAGTGTGATATTAATACAATGTGAGTTTCTGGGACTGCCATGATCACAAAAAAAGGTGTGAACTGTGAAGACTGAGAACTGACCAAAGTGAGGGAAGGAGGGATGACAGGTGAGATGAAAGAAGAAAAGGAAGAGAAGAGAGGAAGGAGACTTTGACAGGGCTGACAGAAGCTAAAACAAAAGTTTGGTACAGGATAGTGCGAGGAGGGGGACAAAAAGTGATGCAAAGAGATGAAAGGAGATGGAAAGGGGAGAGAGCTAAAGGAAAGAAAGATAAAAGTTGTGGAGTGACAGAAAAGGATGGAGCTAGATGGGATATTCAAGGCTGAAAGAAGTGATTAAAGGGTTGGGACCAGAGACTGATGTAGTGAAAGAGAAATTGGACAGCAGGATGGATGAAAGAAACTAGAAATTCCACTAGTAAAATGAGAGCGTTAGAGTAGGAAGGGAAAGTAAAAAACAGGGTAAAATACTAGCAAATAACTAATCAGATCATGTGAGGTATGAGCCCAATGAAATTGCTATTAAAGCTGATTATATTTTGATAACTGATTGAATTGTGTTGAAAGAACTTAGCTACCTGGTTACTCAAACCCGGTCATGGTAGCGGTTATGTTGACATTGCGATCAGAGATTTACTTATGGATGGAAAGGAGCCTATGTGCAAAGATTTCACACAAAAGGGCAAAGACTTCAGTTAGGCTCATACAATATCTACACAGTCACACAACTCTGGAGCAACTACGGGTTAAGTGTTTTGCTCAGGGGACATGTGACACATGCATCTGGTCCCCCACGCCAAAGGCATGTGTCTTAACCACGGCACCATCTGCACTACCTATACCTTTTTATTACAATGAGTACAGTGTCAGAGTGTCAAAGCATTTAGTGATACCACTTCAGTTTTGATCACTGTGGTGAGAAAGAATCCACAACACTTAAAATGAGATATACTGTTGTTAGGAAAGAATCATGGGAGAGTAAAAAAAAAGGAGAGAGGGGAAGGAGGGTGGGATTGAGGTGGTGAGATGAAAGGAAAAATAAAGTTGGCAGAGAGATGTCTTCAGCATGAGGTAAAAGTCATATTTAGCCTCACCCTTAGACATGGGCTCATTAAAACACATCAGTACCAGGAGGAATACAGAGTATCTGAGGTCTCTTCCCCTCAGAGTGAGGCCCATTAAACATTCTGGCACTCTGGCGTGACGGCAACCCAACAGACAGGTACTGAAGAAAACGCTAACGTGGACAGATTTAAATAAATGTGAAAGGTAGGGACCACACAATGGCAAATGAAAAAGGCACAAAGATGTAATTTTCCAACACTGAAACTGCTTCTGGAGGGCAAGGTAAATGAAAATAAAAGAGCATGCAAAAATAATGAAGAGCTTAAATGTCAGTTATTAAAATAACCATCTATCTATTACACCACCTAGACAGGACTGTCAGTGCCCTACCAAATTGATCCAATTGGTGTTTGAAACTCTTGTTCTTACAAGGTTGCATTGTTTCTGTTATGGGAGGGTTGCATGTCGAAGTGTCCTCGGGCAAGATACTGAACCCCGAATTGCCCCTGCTGGCTGTTCCACCAGTGTATGAATGTGTGTGAATGTTAGTTTCTGTTTGAGCAGTTAGGCTCAGTGTACGAATGTGAGTGAATGGAGAATGCAGATGTAGTGTAAAAGCGCTTTAAGTGGTTGAAAAGACTAGAAAGGTTATATACAAACGCGGAGCATTTACATTACAGGTGCTTGTCATATAATTAGAATATCATCAAAAAGTTGATTTATTTCAGTAATTCCATTCAAAAAGTGAAACTTGGATATTATATTCATTCATTACACACAGACTGATATATGTCAAATGTTTATTTCATTTAATTGTGATGATTAAAACTGACAACTAATGAAAATCCCAAATTCAGTATCTCTGAAAATTAGAATATTACTAAAGTATGAAAAGTATGAGCATGTACAGCACTCAATACTTAGTTGGGGCTCCTTTTGCCTGAATTACTGCAGCAATGCAGCGTGGCATGGAGTCCATCAGTCTGTGGCACTGCTCAGGTGTTATGAGAGCCCAGGTTGCTCTGATAGTGGCCTTCAGCACTTCTGCATTGTTGGGTCTGGCGTATCGCAACTTCCTCTTCACAATACCCCTTAGATTTTCTATAGGGTTAAGGTCAGGCCAGTTTGCTGGCCAATTAAGAACAGGGATACCGTGGTCCTTAAACCAGGTACTGGTAGCTTTGGCACTGTGTGCAGGTGCCAAGTCCTGTTGGAAAATGAAATCTGCATTTCCATAAAGTTGGTAAGCAGCAGGAAGCATGAAGTGCTCTAAAACTTCCTGGTAGACGGCTGCGTTGACCTTGGACCTCAGAAAACACAGTGGACCAACACCAGCAGATGACAGGGCACCCCAAACCATCACTGACTGTGGAAACTTTACACTGGACTTCAAGCAACGTGGATTCTGTGCCTCTCCTCTCTTCCTCCAGACTCTGGGACCTTGATTTCCAAAGGAAATGCAAAACTTACTTT
>NC_060157.1:4343352-4344080 GCF_021292245.1 Micropterus dolomieu
CTTCACAATACCCCATAGATTTTCTATAGGGTTAAGGTCAGGCCAGTTTGCTGGCCAATTAAGAACAGGGATACCATGGTCCTTAAACCAGGTACTGGTAGCTTTGGCACTGTGTGCGCAGGTGCCAAGTCCTATTGGAAAATGAAATCTGCATCTCCATAAAGTTGGTCAGCAGCAGGAAGCATGAAGTGCTCTAAACCAACACCAGCAGATGACGTGGCACCCCAAACCATCACTGACTGTGGAAACTTTACACTGGACTTCAAGCAACGTGGATTCTGTGCCTCTCCTCTCTTCCTCCAGACTCTGGGACCTTGATTTCCAAAGGAAATGCAAAATTTACTTTCATCAGAGAACATAACTTTGGACCACTCAGCAGCAGTCCAGTCCTTTTTGTCTTTAGCCCAGGCGACACGCTTCTGACGCTGTGTCTTGTTCAAGAGTGGCTTGACACAAGGAATGCGACAGCTGAAACCCATGTCTTGCATACGTCTGTGCGTGGTGGTTCTTGAAGCACTGACTCCAGCTGCAGTCCACTCTTTGTGAATCTCCCCCACATTTTTGAATGGGTTTTGTTTCACAATCCTCTCCAGGGTGTTATCCCTATTGCTTGTACACTTTTTTCATACTACATGTTTTCCTTCCCTTCGCCTCTCTATTAATGTGCTTGGACACAGAGCTCTGTGAACAGCCAGCCTCTTTAGCAATGACCTTTTGTGTCTTGCCCT
>NC_060157.1:4344180-4355936 GCF_021292245.1 Micropterus dolomieu
GAAACTTTACACTGGACTTCAAGCAACGTGGATTCTGTGCCTCTCCTCTCTTCCTCCAGACTCTGGGACCTTGATTTCCAAAGGAAATGCAAAATTTACTTTCATCAGAGAACATAACTTTGGACCACTCAGCAGCAGTCCAGTCCTTTTTATCTTTAGCCCAGGCGACACGCTTCTGACGCTGTGTCTTGTACAAGAGTGGCTTGACACAAGGAATGCGACAGCTGAAACCCATGTCTTGCATACGTCTGTGCGTGGTGGTTCTTGAAGCACTGACTCCAGCTGCAGTCCACTCTTTGTGAATCTCCCCCACATTTTTGAATGGGTTTTGTTTCACAATCCTCTCCAGGGTGCGGTTATCCCTATTGCTTGTACACTTTTTTCATACTACATGTTTTCCTTCCCTTCGCCTCTCTATTAATGTGCTTGGACACAGAGCTCTGTGAACAGCCAGCCTCTTTAGCAATGACCTTTTGTGTCTTGCCCTCCTTGTGCAAGGTGTCAATGGTCGTCTTTTGGACAGCTGTCAAGTCAGCAGTCTTCCCCATGATTGTGTAGCCTACAGAACTAGACTGAGAGACCATTTAAAGGCCTTTGCAGGTGTTTTGAGTTAATTAGCTGATTAGAGGGTGGCACCAGGTGTCTTCAATATTGAACCTTTTTACAATATTCTAATTTTCTGAGATCCAGATTTTGGGGTTTTCATTAGTTGTCAGTTATAATCATCAAAATTGAAAGTAATGAACACTTGAAATATATCAGTCTGAGTGGAATGAATGTATACATTATACAAGTTTCACTTTTTGAATGGAATTTCTGAAATAAACTTTTTGATGATATTCTAATTATATGACCAGCACCTGTACTCTACGCTCCACACAACCTGCGGGATACAAGCACTTTCCGTCTTTGACCGCGACATAAAAAACAGCTGATACCGCAGCAACGGTATAATGGAAAGTGGTTATTATAATCACCAATAATTCACATAAATTTTATACATTCATGCGTGTTGTAACAAGCAGTCATTTTGGATTTCATTAGTTGTTGCAAATGTGTTGTTTGGCAGACAGTTTTTAATTAACGACTGATGGTAAAACTTTGATAACTGTGTAATAAAGTTCTCTCTCTAACTTTTAAACGCTTCTGACATAAATATGAACTATAAATTTAACTTTATAACTTTGGATTAGATAGATTTTCTTCATTTTGGAATTTCCCCTTGAGACCAACATGATTACTGATGCACAGATTTTACAAACTTCAGAGCAGGATCCAACTTTTCAAGGTCACATCAACACTGACTAATTATCCACTGTAGCTGCTGCTCTCTTCCAGTATGATTTAGCGGGGTACTTGCCAATTGCTTGGAAAACAACAGATGTTCTTTCATGCCTCCAAACAGAGCCAACATGAGTAAACTGAGCTGCTGCATAAGTCCTCTCTTTGGCTGCCAGGCTCTGTCCAAAAAGGCTGTGTCCAAAGGTAACAAAAGCTACCTAACAGAAGCTCAAAAGCTCACTAAATTACATGGCATGTCTTTGTCAAAAACCGAAGTGCAAAAATGAACAAGTTGTGGTTTTGCAGATTGTTAAGTTCTAGACTATTTATTGCGTGGGTGCAGTGACTCTTGGCAAGACCATGATGAAGTGTTTTCACTGAAATGTTATGAAACTTTAAATAAATATTGTACTGGGCTTTTCATATTGGGCTTCTCTTTGGAATGAACTGTTAGCAGATTTTTGGGTCTAAATGAATTTGTCAGAAATTGTTGTTAGTAGTTGTTCTTCATATTTGCAAATGTCAAAGCTAATAACAATTCTTACTTGAAAGATGAAAGTAAAGGATTTGGTGTTTGACTGTCACACTGATTTTCAAAAGATGGTTTGCTGCACTGCAAGATAACACAATGAAATACACCAGTTTGACTGAGTGGCAATGATTCTGACATTTTGCTAGGATGATAACAGGGATTTTGGATGTCAAAACTCTGTAAAATGTAGCTTTTTTGACATCAAAGATCTTAAATATAGAGCAGTAATTTGGGGAGTAATACAGACAGGCCCACTTGTGTGAGGGTGCAAAAGCATGCATTGCACCATCATAACATTTTGCAACCTGTTGTACCAAAATCAGTGGATAAAGTTATAAAGTTGTGTTTTTGTACAGTAATCAGTGAGGCCCGGCCCCCAGAAACATACTGCTCCTGCGGCTTCTAACGTTTATCCAACCTAATTCTAAATAAAGACTTATTCTTATAATCTGACCTTTGTTTCAACATTTTGTTGTATATTCAGTACTGATAGTTTTGGCTGGAAACTATTAATTTCCTACTCTGCTCTCTCATCATAGGCAGCTGTGTGTGTAAACTGCTGATGATCTATCCAGCATTGCAGAGCCTCTCTGTGCATAGGAACTAGGTTGCCACTGGGCAGGAGATTCTGTCAGATCTTGGCTCATTGATGTGGGTCACAAGTGGTAAAAAACAACTGGTGCTTGGGCATCACATGACAGGACTCAAAGCATGGTGATGGTCATAAAACCTGGCATACATGATTTAGAGGCACAACAGGCAGCTCTATTAGGTAATCTCATTGAGACTCCAGGAAACAGACTAGAAAAATAATACGAAAACGAAAGATGAGATTTGCCAGATCTCTGCCGTCATAATTATTCTGTTCATCCTCTTTTGTCAGAAACACAGTGAGTGAGAAACATATGAATACAAAGACATACTCTGAGAGAGATGAGATGCAACAGACAGATATACATATATACCAGTTCCACCCTTCCCATCACCCACCCACGCCCGGGCAGAAATCGTTTCTTCAATAATTCTTTCATTAGATCCATCTACCATAACAGCCTCACCTTGGTGCCCATTATTGTCTCTTGAGGGGACCAATGAGTACCTTATAGGCCCAAGGCTGGTCAGCACTAATCAGGGAATTATTCAATCAGTTAGCTGGTTACAATCCCTCACCTTCCCTCTATTAATTTCAGAAAACCACCAAATCATCTACATGACAACAATTATATTCTCTCTATGATGGCACTTGAGCTCAGTATGCTAGGTAATAATGTTTCTGTCTTTCCACACCCTTTCACATTTGACAGACACTGAATATGACATGTTAGTGGCTCTGCAGTTGCAGTCCAGTAACCATGGCTAGCAGCACCACAGATAAAGGTGACCAGACAAAGATTATTATATATATATTAAATTATTATTATTATTAAGATAATTCATAATATTGTAAATTATTTGCTCAAGTTGGTTATTATGACCCATATTTAAAGTTGGAACCACTTTTTTTCCCTGATGTTGCAGCATTTGTCTTTGAAAAAAACTCCAACTTTGTGCAGCTGGAGAAGAGCAACTGCAGTCACTGGAAGGTTTTAATGTCATGTGACATGATGATGCTTTACAGCGCCAGCGAAAGTCAGACAAAATTTCTAACCAGGATGCCTTATCCTGCATCATATTAAGTCAGTGATGCAAAGCGCAGCAACATGAAGTCAAACACACCTAATGTTTTGTTCTCAACATTTTCTGTCACCCCCAAGTAGACAACAATAATAATGAATCAATCAATAATTCCAGGAATGTTGCAACACATTCTCACTCCCATATATGGACGCTTGTCCAAGACACCTTGGTGTCTCTTTTTAATGCCCTCGGTGCCCATTTGGTGTAATTTTTCAACATTTAGGGCTCCACAGTCAAGTTAGCAATGATTAGCAACAATAAATATGCTATGTTGGTAAGACTTTCAAAGTAAAACGTTAACATTGCAAAACTACAGAATTTCAATCAAGTCAGCAGGGAGAAACTCCAGACTGCGAGGAGTGAAAACCCTGGAAAAAACAACATGTACTCCCAATTACCTATGGCCGGTGTTCTGACGACATATGCTGCCTTGTCGAAAAAAATGCTACCTTATGTGTTCCCTTTTCCAATGTCATAAAGTTATAATTCACAGTATTATGACATCTTCTGTAGACTAAGGTACCCTACCAAATAATGTTTCTACTGCATAATCATTTTTTATTGCACCACTACTGACTACATGTGTACTGTAAGGTGATGGGGAGCATGTTGAAAAACTATATTATGGCATCTTTATTTAAGATGTCAGGGGTAGCGTATTCTGATAGACTAATAATGATTTAAATTTTTGATATTGCAGAAGATCAGCCACTGTCTCGGCGGCATGCCCAACAGCAAAGTTGCACAAATTTATGGGCATGGAAACAGACCACGCTTGTGGGTCATACGCATGAGCAGAACCGCTAAGTAGCAAATCTCGATAAGTAGCATAAATCGACAGAACACCGATCCCAGGTCTGCTTGGCTCTGGGGGGCAGTCCTCGTCAGAGACAAACAATGCTGTCATCATGGAAGCTCTAACATGCAAAACCACGTATATGTTATGAGTCTAACGCAAAGTTCACGTTTGTGTACTGTAACTGATCGGCTACGCGCATTCACGTGTTTTGGGGGCGTGGCTTTGGAATGAGCCCTGAAGGGAGGAGGTGGGAGTTTCTCTGTCAGAAACTTTAAAAATCTAGCTTTTCTCTCAAACTTACCTACGCTGCCTTTAAAAACAACCTTTATTTTTTATTAAAACAAGCAAAGAGAAATAGCACTGCTTATTTCCTAACTATGCCTCCATGTGCTCTTTGATTAGATTAAAATGTAAACATTCATCCTGTTTTATGTTTGCCTGCTTTATTTTACCTAATGTCTTACGGTGGACTGGGATGATTGAAAGTCTGATGTGTTGCAGTATAGTGAGCCAGGAACAGCGTTTGACCATATTTATCTAAAAAAAGAAGCTAGAAAACTACTCCTTTTGCATACGAGCCAAATGGAACCCATGAAAGTGTCAGACCTCAGTTATACAGTCTATGATTAGAGAGAGTCCTATACTGCGCTGTGATTGGACAGCTGCGTATTCGAGCGTGGCTTAACGAAGGGTCAATTGTCTTAGAGCTCTGCCTGACGTTAACTTGTGAAAGCAACACTGCTTTACAAAGTAACATCTTCATCCATCCATTTTCATCCGCTGTCGTGGGGGCAGCAGCTCCAGCAGGGGACCCCAAACTTCTCTTTCCCGAGCCACATTAACCAGCTCTGACTGGGGGATCCCAAGGCGTTCCCAGGCCAGTGTGGAGATATATCTCCACCTAGTCCTGGGTCTTCCCCGAGGCCTCCTCCCAGCTGGACGTGCCTGGAACACCTCTCTAGGGAGGCGTCCAGGAGGCATCCTTACCAGATGCCCAAACCACCTCAACTCGCTCCTCTCAACGCAAAGGAGCAGCGGCTGTATTCTGAGCTCCTCGCAGATGGCCGAGCTTCTCACCCTATCTCTAAGGGAGACACCAGCCACCCGCCTGAGGAAACCCATTTCGGCCGCTTGTATCCGCGATCTGGTTCTTTCGGTCATGACCCAGCCTTCATGACCATAGGTGAGTAGGAACGAAAATTGACCAGTAGATCAAGAGCTTTGCCTTACAGCTCAGCTCTCTTTTCGTCACAACGGTGCGGTAAAGCGAGTGCAATACCGCCCCCGCTGCTCCGATTCTCCAGCAAATCTCCTGCTCCAATCTCCCCTCACTCGTGAACAAGACCCCGAGGTACTTCAACTCCTTCACTTGGGGTAAGGAGTCATTGCCTACCTGGAGTTGGCACTCCACCGGTTTCCTGCTGAGAACCATGGCCATAGATTTAGATGTACTAATCCTCATCCCAACCGCTTCGCACTCTGCTACGAACCAATCCAGTGAGAGCTGGAGGTCACGGACCGATGATGCCATCACGACCACATCATCTGCAAAAAGCAGTGACGAGATCCCAAGCCCCCCGAACCGCAGCCCCTCCTCGACATGACTACACCTCGATATCCTGTCCATGAATATCACAAACAGGATTGGTGACAAAGCACAGCCCTGGCGAAGGCCAACCCTTACTGCCGAGTACTCGGACACAGCTATCGCTTAGGATGTAAAGGGATTGGATAGCCCTGAGAAGGGGCCCACAGTATCTCCCGGGGGACCCGGTCATATGCCTTCTCCAGATCTACAAAGCACATGTAGACTGGATGGGCATACTCCCAAGCCCACTCCAGGATTCTTGTGAGAGTAAAGAGCCGGTCAGTTGTTCCACGACCGGATTATTCCTCTTCGATCTTAGGTTTGACTATTGGCCGAACCCTCCATTCCAGCACCCTGGAGTAGACTTTTCCGGGGAGGCTGAGAAGTGTGATACCCCTGTAATTGGCACACACTCTCTGGTCCCCCTTTTTCAACAGGGGAACCACCACCCCAGTCTGCCACTCCTTGGGCACCGTACCCGACTTCCACACAATGTTAAAGAGACGTGTCATCCAAGACAGCCCCATCAATCCCTGGGGCTTTGCCACTGTGGAGTTGTTTGACTAACTCAGTGACTTCCTCCAGGGAAATTGACGAGAAACCCCCATCAGCCTCCAGCTCTGCCTCTACTAGAGAGGGCATGTCAGTCAGATTTAGGTGTTCCTCAAAGTGTTCCTTCCACTGCTCAATTACCTCCCCAGTTGAGGTCAACAGGGTCCCATCCTTACTGTACAAGCTTGGACGGTTCCCCGCTTCCCCTTCCTGAGATGGCGGACAGTTCTCCAGAAGCACTTGGTTTGGTGCCGACCGAAAGTCCTTCTCCATGTCTTATCTGAACTTCTCCCACACCCGCTGCTTCGCTTCTGCCACAGCAGAGGCTGCAGCCCTTCGAGCCCATCGGTACCTTGAAACTGCCTCCGGAGTCCTCCGAGACAACAAATCCCGGAAGGCCTCCTTCTTCAGTCGGACGGCTTCCCTGACCACCGGTGTCCACCATGGTGTTCGAGGGTTACCGCCCCTTGAGGCACCTAAGACCTTGAGACCACAGCCTCCCACTGCGGCTTCAGCAATAGAGGCTTTGAACATTGCCCAGTAACATCTTAGCTTACTTTTTATTTATAAACTAGTTTGCAGGTCTTCCGTCCCTGATCATCCAACTTTAGAGTTTACTTTGTACGTAATCGTCTGTTTATGTGCTGTCATGCAACTGAAACTACACTATGAAGTCAGCAAAATTATTTTGTAGACTATTCAATACAACTGTCAAGTTTTTACAATATTCATGTCTTATAATTTTTTGAATTCCCTGTTGAGAATGGCAGCTATTTTTTGGATTTCTGAAACATATCTCTGATAGGAGCTCTGCTGAAAGGTACTTGTCTATGCTCTCATTCATGTGTGTCCAAACTTCCTTGTGTGTGTGTGTGTGTGTGTGTGTATGTGTGATTCTCTTTGTGTATTTGTGTGTATCGGCAGTCTGTTTCCACAACACAGTTGCTGTGGCCACATTTTGAAATCTGCTTTTCTGATCTCTCATTCTCTCAGAACTTGACAAGGAACTTGAAAATAGAGAAGCCAGTGTGTGGGGTCACATTTTCTCATTTTCTGTGGTGAAGGAATTAGATAATGAATACATTCTAACTAGGAATACAGATACATAGCTTATTAAGAAGGAAGCAAAGACATTTTTGCAACCAGACACAAATATAATCTATAAACTACTAAGATTTGAAGTAGTGTGCAGTTTGTATTTTAATTGTTTTTTAATTGTGAAATAGTATGGCCAGCAAAGTAAGACAATAAGTGCTTGTCCAGTCCTTCAGACATTAAAGAGTACAGTTTGAGTTTGATGAAAGGAATATGTGGCCACACTTAAGGGATTAGGGAAAGACCACAATTCAGCTTGTTTAAATTAAATTAAATAATCCATCTAACATTGTCACACCCTCATGGACTCATGTTGTGCTGGTACTGTTCAAACAAAAAACACAAAGAAAGCAATAGTTTTAGGCATGGTTGTAGATCTTGACTATCTACTACTTGTAGATGGTGTGTTGAGCTAAATGCTAACGTCAGCATGCTAACATGCTCTCAGAGACATTGTTTACATGGTGTTCTTAAGTGTGGATAATATTTACCATGTTCAGAGTGTTAGCGTGCTAACATTTCTCATTACAGCAGATGCTGATGGAGATGAAGTATTTGGTCATAAAACCGAAGTACTGGACAAATTTAATGTTTGACCTGATTATGGCACTAAATGAAAAGTCAGGGATTACCATAGTCAGTAAGATTGATCCTCTGTGGACTGTGAATGTCTGTACTAAATTTCATGGCAACCCATCCAATAGTTTTGAGATATTCCTGTCAGGACCAAAGAGGTGGACCAACTGACAGACTGACATTGCCATCCCTACAGCCATGCTAGTATGGCTAGAAATTATTATTTGAGCATAAATATTTCAATTGATGTAGTGTAGCTTCGTTTATCACAGTGTGTATTAGTTCAATAGCTTACATTAGATGAAACAGGTCATTCTACTAATTACTGCCACCTCTTAAAGGTGTGCTAGTTAGTAAAATCACCTGTGTAATTCAAAGAATATCCACTCAGAAGCTATTTTAAAACTCTCTCTAGCACCTTGTCCCAGTAACAGTTCGTACATTTATGACATTCATGCTGGTCCATTTATGTCTGCTGGCACTGGGTCAACTTGCCCAGTTTGGACCCACTTTGGCCAGTTTTGAACACATTTACTGTGCAATGTCTTTCAAAGAATATTGTAATGTCACTGCCTAGACATAAAATATGTCACATTCCCAGTTTTAAAGGCACTATCTGTCATCTGACTATTAACACAAGGGCAACAGCAAAATTCAAAATTCAGGTTTAAACCCCCTATAGCTCAAACTGATTGACAGGCATTTTAATAAAAAACCCTGCATTTTACAGTTTTACTCATCTGCTAAGACATGGAACTGTGATCCACTTGATCTTCATCATCACTTTCTTAGCACAAGTCTTGTCTTGCAAATATGTTAACACTTTTACATTTATTTCCACACCCTTTTTAACTGTGTTGAACAAAAAGGAAAACATCTATTCATAGCTGAAATAGCACTCAAGTTTCAAATGAAATTCAGGCAACACTTATTGACCATGTCATCAATCATTGCTTGTCCTTTTGAAAGGCTGGACAAAGGGTCCCTCCCATTCTGAGTCGAGGCACTGTGGCATCTATTGTCGGGCTTTTTCAGAATGAAAATAGGTAAGTCACAATGTTACGGTATACCACTGTGCATTTCCGCTTTACTGTATTGCCCTGTTGGCAGAACAAACTGTGTCTACAGTAATGCAGTTGTTTCACCAATCCCATATATGCGACTGTCATAATGTCACTTTTGACATGATTTTTTTGCATTCACCTTATAGAATCAACGGACTACTACAGATTGGTTGCAGAGGAAAGATCTTTAGTGCTGAACAGGAGGCTGCCATTGTAGATATAGTTGTGGCAAACAATGCGATCAGACTGCGTAAAATCCGGGCAGCAGTAATTGCAGATCAGGGAGCATTTGGAAAGATCAACAGCGTGAGTTTGGCCACTATGTTTGACTGTTGATCCAAAGACAGTATGTTTATTTTATTTACAGTATTCAGCATTTCTGAGTTTGAGAAGTATGAAAAAAGAAAGACATGATGACACAAATGATCTAGTACTAGTATTTCTGATTAATTTTGGGTAAAATTCTTTATTGGTTCTATGGTGGAGAAAAAATGTTATGTGAAAGCTGTACAATAATGAATGCCCTAATTAGTCTAGGTGCTTACTGTAAATCTTACATGTCAACAATGGTTAATGGGCATGGAAAGACCTGCACACAAGAATAAAATGAATGAAAAAACGTTCCTAATAAATGTCTCTCTTCTTACATTATTTCAATAGTGCATATCAGAAAAATTGTAAAACGTGCAGGTGCAAAGTGCAGCAGGGTTTGTTATGTCTGGTAAAATCATCTTTGGAAAAAATAATACAATTCATGCTATGGTATGCCTGATTTTTTGGTACATACTATATATGTAAAGTATCAAAAAATGGCACAAGCATATAGCACAAATTAAGGTTGAACTAGTTCATATTGATAGCTACATTTTGTGTCAGAGCATTTTGCAAACATAATTTTGTCATTTTGGCAAGTGAGCTTCAGCTTTGTGTGTTAATTGTTTTGAAAATGTGATGCCAGAATGGACAAATGTGTTTAAGCAACTGAGAAAAACTGTAACGAGCCTTTTAATGGTTTGCAGGTTGTGGGTTGTAGAGAGAGACTTGCCTTGATGCTAACAACCTGTTGGGCTTGTACATATGGGGTGACAGGGCAGTGGTTGTGGTGTGTATGTGTGTGTGCATGTGTTTGTTAATACTAACAACATGTCATTCAGTTGCCCTTGCTCATTAAAAAAAACTCCAAATTGTCTGTGATACTAACACTCTTGCACCTTGTCAAGAACTGTGGGCATGTGGGTGAGACTGAGACAGATTTATGCTTAAAGAAATGTGTTTCTTTGGTCTAAATCCACACCCGGTTGTCCTTTTTTGGGCCACATGTCGCTACAAAGGTGTCACAGAACATAGTTTCACTCACATGTCATATGATTGCTTTTTCTAAGTAAGCGTAACTAATACTGTTGGACAGTAACACGTTATTAGTAAAGTGTTACTGTAATAATATTACTTTTCCCAGTAACTAAGTAGTGTAACTAATGACTTTTCTAAAACAGTAATATTATTACTAGTTACTAAGGCAAGTAACGCTGCATTACTCGTTACTCACCATCCTTGACGTGAATCCGCGACTGTGCGATAGCTCAGCGGTACCTAACTTTGTTGTTCATGTCCGCTGTTAGCCAAAACTAAAGGAAGAAAGGAGAACGAGGCAGAGAGGCGTTCTTTCCACAGCTATAATTAGCTACTGCAATTATTGTGTCACAGTCTGATGCAAAGAACATTGCCGTCTAGTGTAAACCAGCAAAAAGCTTTATACAGCGAATATTTCTACATCTGATTTATTGAAGCATCTACTGAAGTAGCACAGCAACGTGAAACCTACAGAAAGAAAAGATACTTGAACTCATAGGGAGAGAGTGGTGTTAACGCAACGTTTTGTAACTACTGAATACTGCTTTTATATATATATATATATATATTTTTTTTTTTTCAGCCGCTGGTGTTAAGAAACGTTAGGCCTAGGCTAAATGCTTTGTAAAAACCATAGGTCTCCTTGCTGCTGTTATGACTATGATATTAGTTAAAAAGTCGGGAGAGCCTGCTTTGTTTGGGGTGAAGGGGAGTGGTAGTGAAAGCAGTGTTTCCCATAATTAGCCTATAATTTGGGTAATTATCAACACTGACCGCCACATATTGACTTTCAAATTTTTTTTACTACATGTATTTAAAATCATATTTGATTGAGGAGCTGTATTGAGGAGTATATATTCATGCAGCACCTCCTCGTGAACACCGCTGCACAAACCTGTCCGAATGATAACCCCCCCGCTGTCATTCTGTGGGAAACACTGCAAAGCAATATAATAACATAACGAGTAACGTAACTAGTTACTTTTATCACCCAGTAATAAGTAAAGTAATAATATTACTTTTTTAAGGAGTAATAAGTAACTAGTAATATATTACAATTTCTGAGTAACTTGCCCAACACTGATAACTAATACTGAAAACAACAATATATGGCATGCTGCAAAACAGCATGGTCAAAGGGTTAAGACTGGATATGTAATAAAGGTTAATAATTCTATATGAAGGCGGAATAAACAAATTTCCCACATAGCTGCCTTTTCCACATCTAATTTTCAGTTGCTA
>NC_060157.1:4356036-4359647 GCF_021292245.1 Micropterus dolomieu
GATACTTGAACTCATAGGGAGAGAGTGGTGTTAACGCAACGTTTTGTAACTACTGAATACTGCTTTTATATATATATATATATATATTTTTTTTTTTTCAGCCGCTGGTGTTAAGAAACGTTAGGCCTAGGCTAAATGCTTTGTAAAAACCATAGGTCTCCTTGCTGCTGTTATGACTATGATATTAGTTAAAAAGTCGGGAGAGCCTGCTTTGTTTGGGGTGAAGGGGAGTGGTAGTGAAAGCAGTGTTTCCCATAATTAGCCTATAATTTGGGTAATTATCAACACTGACCGCCACATATTGACTTTCAAATTTTTTTTACTACATGTATTTAAAATCATATTTGATTGAGGAGCTGTATTGAGGAGTATATATTCATGCAGCACCTCCTCGTGAACACCGCTGCACAAACCTGTCCGAATGATAACCCCCCCGCTGTCATTCTGTGGGAAACACTGCAAAGCAATATAATAACATAACGAGTAACGTAACTAGTTACTTTTATCACCCAGTAATAAGTAAAGTAATAATATTACTTTTTTAAGGAGTAATAAGTAACTAGTAATATATTACAATTTCTGAGTAACTTGCCCAACACTGATAACTAATACTGAAAACAACAATATATGGCATGCTGCAAAACAGCATGGTCAAAGGGTTAAGACTGGATATGTAATAAAGGTTAATAATTCTATATGAAGGCGGAATAAACAAATTTCCCACATAGCTGCCTTTTCCACATCTAATTTTCAGTTGCTAGCATTGAGCTATTATGATGATCATGCTTATTTCAGACAGAAAGTACTAGCAGGGGTTTACCACATCAACAAGTTAAAGCATTATCACTCTAGCAACTGTAATTAGTGTCAAATAAATGCCTTCTGTATTAAATTGAGCATTCACTATTCGTCTAAACAACAAAATAAAACAACTAATTGTGCATTTTGAATAAATTAAATAGGACAACTCCTGTAGCTTCTAAAACACATGCAGATTGGATTTTAAAAAGAATTTACATTCGAAATTGATTGAATGGAAAGGGAATTGAGCCTTGACCTGAATGTCACATCTTCAGAGGAGAACGAATGAAAGGTTTATTTGGCATCACGAATTAGGATTCAGGTTTTTCAGACACACACACACACACACACACACACACACACACACACACACATGCATAGACACTAATTCATTGTCTTTGGCTCTTACCTCCAAATGCACAAAACAATTTGTTTCTTTTCGTTCAGAGTGCAGCTCATGTTTCCTTTGTTTTTGTAGTGAGGAAACAAACTGTCTCTTTCCAAGTAAATGAGTAAAAGTAAGTCAGAGATTTAAAAATTTGTTCCTTTTCATCTGCAGGGTTTCATGGGTGTTTTAGGAAACCATCAGTGATTTAATGTGCAGCAATACATGCAGCACAACCTCATATCAGACAATTAATGAATGAAGCTTGGAAGAATAGCAGTGTTGCTCCAAGCTTCAAATACAATTTGTATGACATTAAGGCAGGAGACATTCACCTGGAAATGTGTCCAATTTTCTTATTGCCACATAATCTTTTGTGAAGAAACATTAATCTTGTTATTTATAACCACAATAAAATTTCCATTTAGTTTTATTACAAATTAGGAGGCTGTGTGGGCTTGTAATGCCTCTTTCATATGTATACTGTATTTCTTAGACCAGGAGACCTTTTGCATTGTTCATTATCCACCCCAACTTGCTAAGTATTTTTGCCAAAGGCTGTCAAATTAAACAAAATGTTAAAAATATCTACCAACCAACGTTTCAAACTGTACTACAAAAGCTTCCATGAGTTTATTTTTTATTTTTTATTAACTCATAGACTGAAATGTGCTGTAGATATTCCCTCACACAAGATAAATGTCACAGATTGATACTGTAGTGCAAAACGAAAGATCCTCACCACATAACTCATTTACTACTGAAGACAATTTTTTCTCTTCCCCTTCCTCTCTTGCTGGATTTTCCCCCTTAGTGAAGATGCACCCAGGGGATGGCAGAGTGTAGAACAGCCATCACTATCTTGTCATTGTTGCAAAGGACGACAGAAATGTGAGGGTAAGAGGAGGAGACGAAGGAGAGATGAGTGAGGCTGGCACACAAGGTGAGATTAGAAAGTCCAAAAAGAGATGTAGCTGAAAAGGTGAGAGTTAACAGAAAGAATTAATGATGTGAGAGACAGAAAAAGACAGAGAAAATGTAATATAAGAGTAGAGGAGAGAGCAGTCGATAATGGAGCAGGGAGGAGGAAGGTTGAGAAGTGATCTGGAGAGGTTTGTGAGAGAAGAGAGTAGATGAGATCAGAGGTTAAAGAGAAAGAGATGAGGGAAAAAATATGAGGGGAGAAGAGGAGATGGTGGGAGATTAGAAGCATGGACAATGTAACAAAGCTGTAGGAAAGATGGTAGATAAGAAAAGATGTCAAGATTTTGGATAATAAAAGAGGCTGCGAGTTGTTAATTTTTATTGGGTTCACCACTGAAACAATATTAATAATAATTTTAATGGATTACATTTATATAGACACTCAAAGCACATTAGAGTGAAGGGGGGGAACTACTCTCAGCCACCACCAATGTGTAGTACACCTGGGTAATGCACGGCAGCCATTTGCGCCAGATGCTCATCAGCTTGAGGTGGAGATGAAGGGAAAAATAGAGCCATTTACACTGGGAGATGATGGTCAGATGGAGATAGCCAGGATGGGAATTTGGGTAGGACACCGGGAAACCCCATACTCTTTGTGGTAAGTGCCATAGCATCTTTAATGACCACAGTGAGTCAACACTGTATATTATAATTTTGCAAGTTCACTGGTCAAAATTGCAAATATCTACACCCATATGTTTCCTTTTTATATCATTAGCAATAAATGTGTAAATATATTGACAATCTTCCTATCTCCACCTGAAAATCAAAGAGCTCATGATTCTTTCTTTAGCTCTGTGTACCAGCTACACTGAGAGCTGGAACAAAAACAAAGGGCATAATAGATGAGAGAAAGAAATTGAGATACAGGACACAAGGGGCCCTTCTCATTTCTCTGTTTTGTGCCCCCTTGTCTCCTCCATCCTACTGCATGTGACCTGGAAATTGATCTCACCAACTTGAATGAGGTCTCAAATCCTAAAAAGCATCTCAAGGACAGAGGAGGCTTGCCAGAGGAGATATGAGCGAGGATGCACCAGTGTATCCTTTGTGGGGGTCTTTTCAACACCCATGATATATACAGTGGGTACGGAAAGTATTCAGACCCCTTTAAATTTTTCACTCTTTGTTTCATTGCAGCCATTTTCCAAAAATCAAAAAAGTTCATTTTATTTCTCAGTAATGTACACTCAGCACCCCATCTTGACAGAAAAAAACAGAAATGTAGAAATTTTTGCAAATTTATTAAAAAAGAAAAACTGAAATATCACATGGTCATAAGTATTCAGACCCTTTGCTCAGTATTTAGTAGAAGCACCCTTTTGATCTAATACAGCCATGAGTCGTTTTGGGAAAGATGCAACAAGTTTTTCACATCTGGATTTGGGTATCCTCTGCCATTCCTCCTTGCAGATCCTCTCCAGTTCTGTCAGGTTGG
>NC_060157.1:4359747-4416614 GCF_021292245.1 Micropterus dolomieu
TCAGTTTGGCCGGACGGCCAGCTCTAGGAAGGGTTCTGGTCGTCCCGAACGTCTTCCATTTGAGGATTATGGAGGCCACTGTGCTCTTAGGAACCTTAAGTGCAGCAGAAATTTTTTTTGTAACCTTGGCCAGATCTGTGCCTTGCCACAATTCTCTCTCTGAGCTCTTCAGGCAGTTCCTTTGACCTCATGATTCTCATTTGCTCTGACATGCACTGTGAGCTGTAAGGTCTTATATAGACAGGTGTGTGGCTTTCCTAATCAAGTCCAATCAGTATAATCAAACACAGCTGGACTCAAATGAAGGTGTAGAACCATCTCAAGGATGATCAGAAGAAATAGACAGCACCTGAGTTAAATATGAGTGTCACGGCAAAGGGTCTGAATACTTATGACCATGTGATATTTCAGTTTTTCTTTTTTAATAAATTTGCAAAAATTTCTACATTTCTGTTTTTTTCTGTCAAGATGGGGTGCTGAGTGTACATTACTGAGAAATAAAATGAACTTTTTTGATTTTTGGAAAATGGCTGCAATGAAACAAAGAGTGAAAAATTTAAAGGGGTCTGAATACTTTCCGTACCCACTGTAAAAGATGTGTGACACAGCTGGAATATACAAACCATAGCAGGAACATCCAAATGTACTAATCCTTTTGGGTTAATAAGTATTATATTATTATTATTATTATTACCCTCTCCATTTGTATAGTCCCGCATAGAGCTGCTAACATCAAATTATTATTGTAGCTGTCATCAGCTGGTTATACAATTAATTTCATAATAGCAATTTAATATAAGAATCATTTCTGTTAAGAACAAAGAGACATGTAACTTATTTTATTGCGGAACTAATATTCTTGTGTTGCAGTGGGGTCTGGTCAATATCAGTGGCACTTTGTTAGCATTAGAGGGAGAACACTTGACTGATCGGACGGAGGACGATGTCTGGAGATCCGATGCTGTTTAGAGATGTTATGAAGATTTATTAAGTAAAGAAAATCAAGCCGGACGGTTCCTTTTACTCCATCTGCAAGTTTAAAAGCTTCCAGCCTGCAAAGGGATGGTTTTGTAAGTTATTTTGTGCTTGTGAAAGATGTGTTTAATGATTATTCTCTATGAGAATGCTCTGTGTTTTATTAGACTCATTTTATGATTTGTGTATTTTATTTTGTCTAGTTCTCACGGCATGCTTGACAACGTGAATGTCCGATTAAATGCCTGTAGGAAAAGGAACGTCTTGTGTTCGTGATTTAAACTGGAGGGGAGCTACACTTATATTAATATATAATTATATATTGCCCATTAGCCTATGATCTGCAAATGTCATTCCAAAAGTAAAGTCCTGACCACAGTTGCTATTGGGAATACAATGGGCTACATTTGAGATCATTTTTTCTTTGTCATTTCTTACAGGGATTGATGATGAAACATTTACCCTCATCAAGCTGAGTGCTGAAAATACTCACCTGTTTAATATCACCTCCACAAGTGGTGGGACTGCCTGAAATGAAAATATAAGGTGTGGTTAAAACTGAAGCCCATTTTTATGTCTGCTCAGACATAACACGTAAAAACATAACCTTCAGCCTTGCTTGTGTTCCTGTAGTTGAAATGACCCGCATCTGGGACAGGGAGTGACAAGGGAGAGGCCATCAGTGGGCGGCCATCTATTGATCCTCCCATTGTTACGGGTTCAACCTCATCAAGCGTGGTTGCTGTGGCGTTTGCTGAACATTACAAGGTTCTGAAGAGCTTGGAAAGAAGGAGTGTTTTTGGTTCTGCTAATTGTTTGTTTTATTCCTTTAAAAAAAATCTTGATGATTTACGTTGGTTTATGCTTTGTACCTTTTAAGCAATTCAAGCATGCAGTTCTTTTGGGGAATTCAAGTCCAGACATAAAAAACAAACATGTTCGACACTTAAGAGGTAACAAGGAGCTGTGACATGATAAAAAGCCAGGGTTGGTAAACACTTCACTTTTGCAAAATAAATTCACACTGACATAAGAGGTGATTATGGTCATATTGAAGCTGAACACCAGCACTTTGAGAATTTCAATATTTTTCAGTCTCTACCTCAAATAACCTGCTTACAGTTATACCTTTAATCATATATGTGCCATAACTATAGAATGTTTTCCCTGCCAGCACACACATGCCTACATGTAGCAACTGTTACTTGGTGGTGGGGTTTTCAAAGTCCAACACTGTGACCCCCAACACCCTCTGTCAACGCTGTTGTCTGGAGTTGGGAGCATCTTTTTTCATAGCAGACTAATGGATACTGATTTGTTGTGGACATCTAAATGTGTAGGTCTGTGATTTTACTGAGTTATGGGAGAAGGAGTGAGATTTTTGACTCATATTCTTTAATTGCTTCCATGAGCTGTGTGTCACTGCAAATACTGACTGGGCCATCAGTGGGTCAGACTACAATAAATAAATTCCCACATGTCCTTATTACCTCACAGAGTATTTTTGCCTTCTATCTCTCCCTCTGTTCTTCACCTCAACTCTCCTGTGACCCCAAGGGAGGCACACCTCATCCTGTAGTTAGAAAGCGTCTGCATTAGAGGGTCATGAAGTCTGCCGTGTTAAACATGGCTACAACATCAATCAATTACAATGGTTTAGTGCAAAGTTAGATAGTGTGCATTTAAAGGCTGTGTGTGTGTGTGTGTGTGTGTGTGTGTGTGTGTGTGTGTGTGTGTGTGTGTGTGTGTGTGTGTGTGTGTGTGTGTGTGTGTGTGCGTGCACAGTATATGTCTGTGTGTGTCCTAGTGATGCAAGCTTAAAGGCTGTGTTAATGGGGAAATTACAATACGCCCCTGAAATTGGTGTTTTTGTAGATTACAGGCTCAGTTCTGTTTTCCGGCTTTAAGACATGATTTAAAAAAAAAAACACGTGTTTACAAAACTTGAGAGCACTAGAAGGAAGAGGAGTGCAGAATACTAACATATGCTCTTATACATGGTTCCTGTAATACTCTAACCAAAAAATAAACAACATGACAATAAACTACTGTGATTTTCAGGAGTCTGATGAAGAGCTGAGCAAAATTGTGGAGAGCTTATCAGTGTTGATAGAGAAAGATCCTTGGTCATATATTTTTATGGGCTTTTTCTTTTTCTGATAACATGTTTATCTTGCGGAGCCTCTAGGGTCTTTACTGTAGTGGCTGAGCCAAGTGCCAATAGGCATCATCTGTGGGCTCTTGGATTTGGATTCACATGAGCTATGGGATTCTGGTTTGACTTGGTGTGTCAGCCCACCATGGCAGTGATTTGCATATCCATTACAACAGGTCTTCCCATTTGAAGGTGTGCCTTTAACTGATAATGTGCTTGTCTTCAGTCAATGACATTTAAAAGCAGCACACTAGAAGGAGAAAAGGAAGCCACCACTCAACACGGAGAAGAAGAAGAAAAAACAATAGTGTGGTGCATAAACAAGCTTGTCTCATCCTCTTCAGGATTCCATTTTATATGTGCAACTATTTCGCTTTATCTGTGTATATCGTGTACTGGATAGATTTGGCTGTATAAGCTGTATCTATGTAACTAAGGTGACTATAATGGATAGCCATCATAAATTGACTGGCATGGATAGCTACTATATCCATGCTATTTGCAGTTAACTGCATAACAGAAGTTCTTTTGTATAGCACCACTCATTTGGAGCAGAGTATGAGTGGCTAAGTAACTTCTGAATTGCAAAATAAACTTTTAAGTTTCTTTGCCACAAAGTCAGACCAGTGATGGCATTAAGTGACACTACTTTCCCTGCTTGTGTACCTGTATATGTGACAAAATGAGCGGCAAATGCATCTCACACTTGTGAGAGAGTGAGCGTAACAGTGTTGTGCCAATGTGTGAGTGAACTTTGAACTGCAGGGCAAGGCAAAAATGGCTGAAATAATGTAATATTTTGAGCAGAGGTTTGGGGGGAACCACATTGCATCAGAGTTATTGATGGGTCACACTGTCAGAAGTTATGCCAGAACCCAGATGCAGACAGGAGACTATGCAGCAGTCAAACAGTTTATTGATTGAGGCAGGGTCAGGTGGCAGGGAGTCTCCTTCCGAGCAGTTGGAACATGAGGGCTGGCTGGCGTGGCTGGCTGGAGTGTGGCTGGGAGGGTTGGATCTTGGCTTCCAGAGACTTGGAACTGGCAGGTAGGCAGGCAATCTGGAGACAGGCAGAGAGAAACTAGTTAAAGCTAACCAATTACTTGTGTGGTGTACAATATATGTGCATTTGACGCATAACAGTTTAAAATAGCACTGTAGCAGCAGGACAGAGGGTCAGTGACCTCCTAAGGGGAGAGTAGTGATTGGTGGTTATGTAGGGACTGAACCCTTCTATAGAATTTGACCTCTAACCCTTGTTTTGTTACCTCAGAATAGTACTGAACCCTTCTATGGTATCTAACATACACCTAAACACACCCTATATAAGCGATGTTTGATGTACAGAAAGACAGAGTGGCCATCGGGCTGGGTCACTCTCCAAGCTGCTGCAGAGCTTGTAATTGATGCTGAACTCCTTGATGTAATAAACTTTTATGATCAAGAACAGTGTCAAGCAGATTTCTTCTCAACACATCATCGCAGCATTATTGTTCGGACACCACACGCTAGATGCTAAGGCAAGACCTACGGTGCACAACTTAACAATCCAGCAGGGAATGGAAGTCTGGTCTCTCCTTAAGAAGAGGTAGGGATGGCAGATCAGGAACAGGTGCGTGATTACCAGCAGGTGCAGCTAGTGCCAACTCAGGAAGTTAGACAGGATTCAAAAAACTGAGAGAAGGGAGGGAAGAAAAACTGCAAAAAAACACACCAAGCATGCCTCACTCACCCAAAGGAAAAAAGACATCAAAACACACTCAGTCCCAAACTCAGGTGACAGATGCAAGAGTCATGACACACACACATTAATTATTATGGCCCCACAAGAATGTCCTGCTGACTACTTGAACCGCAAGGGTCTATGTCAATAAAGTTGAATCTAATCTCAAATAAATAAAAGGCCAAGTAGGCATCAGAAGATCTTAATGCATTATAAGTATTGTAAGTGCTTTTGGATTAATATTACTGCTGCATTAATGTGTATATTGCATTATACATGAATCCATTCTAAGGTCTGGATCTGTTAATGCTACATTCCAACTGCTTGCGGGTCCTGGCAGCAGCTTTTGGTATGTGCACAGAACTGCTATGTTAAGTTCATATTCATATGATTCACCGCTTCAAAGCTAAAATCCTTGTGATTCGAACAATGCGAATCATTTCAAAATACAATCACCACAGCAGTATAATCAGCGCCTTTGTCAGACCAACCTGTACAATCAAAATTGATGTGACTTACCTATGAAGCCTCACAGTAATCCACTGATCAATTATATTCCAACAAAAATGGTCAAAGTTGTCAAAGTCCAGACGATCCAATCCAGTAAAAATGTTTAGTCCAAAACACATTGTTCCATCAATAAATCCCCAGGGACTGCTGCTGCATCGTTTCATGTATATTTCAATATAACCATAATAACTCCGATTTGGATGTAAACAACTACAACATCTTGTATTCAAATTAGGTGCTGAACTCTGACCTTTCAACTGACACCTAATTCCACCCAATAGGAGCTCACATGTTATTGTCCAAGAGACAGCCTGCGCTGTAAGGAAGGGCCAGTCCCTATTGTTTCGTGGGTACGCCGTGCCAATTGCAACTAATTGTGCCGATGACTGGCACTTCGTATAGCCAATAAAATTGGGAAAATAACAATATACAGCTTTAAGTAGGAGGTTCATGATCTAACACAACAGTGTCAAGCTACCTGCCAATACGGAGTGATGCAGCAGCAGCCGCTTGTCGCCGAGGGGCGGTGCTGTTTTTGAAAAAAATACGCTAGAAGAACCTGTGAAAATATAAATTTTTCATGGTATTGGTATAAAATTTCTAATTGGACTAGGTAAGGCTTTATGCTGTGGCCCCACAGTGTTTTCCAGCGAATAAGTCCCAGCTATAGTTGTCTGCATGTATATGTTAGCAAACATTTTCAAACAGAAACTAAAAATATGTTTTAGTGTGATTAAACTTATATTTATCAATTCCAGTAGCACTTAAAGTTATTCTGACTTTTGGGTTAGACACTTCAGAGTGTTATCTTTCAAAGAAACCTATAAATGTTTTTCGGGCTTCTTTATTCCAAATGGTTCAAGAACTGCATTCACTTTACTTTGGATATGCCTTGAATAGGTGTGGAATGGTAAGAGGTTAACTAACAACTGGAAACATATGTTTTTTGGGAAGTCTGAGTTGAGCAGCACTGGGGTGGCAGAGACAGGACAGGTAAAGAGTTGGCACAAGCGACCTCCTCCATAGTTGTCATTATCTCTCTGCTGCTGCCAGCTGGCTGCTCTGCGACTCAGCAACTGAAAACCCAATAAATACAGATTAGATTCTGGCCCTGAATACATAGCACCATATGCTGTTACCTTTATAATATGCTGACAATACTGTTTGGTGCATGCTATTGATACAACATTGGACTGGTAGCTGGAGAGGTGCCAGTTCACCTCCTGGGCACTGACGAAGGAGGCCTTGAGCAAGCTCCTGAACCCCAAACTGCTCGGGGCGCCGTACTGACTGGCAGCCCCCTCACTCTGACATCTCTCCGTGTGTTGCTATGAGTCGTGTTTGTGCATGTGTGTGTCTTTCAGACCCGTGTGTATACTAACATAATAACAGAGTGAAAACATTGAGTTTCCCCTCTGGGGATTAAATAAAGTATATCTTCTTCTTCTAAAGCATTGATTTATGAGGCAGAAAGTATACAGCATAAGTAAATGATCCCTATGTGTACATATTCTTAATGTTCCCTTGTCCCCTCTCCTGGGGCCCATTTCACCAAATTTGCAACATGAGATAATTTTCTCTCGCTCATTTTGACAATTACTAATGAGAACAACAAACACCATACGCGCAACCCATGCATGACCATGAGCCACTTCATTTAGACTTGAAAAATGAATCTACATGCTTCAAACAACAATCATGTATTCAATTTATTAATTTCAATTCAATTCAAAGAACTTTATTTATCCGTTAGGAAGTTCATTTGTGCAGAGCGTCAGTGTGTGCACCACTCGCATTTGCAGAAACCCAGCACAATATACCACACACATTACATACCAGTAATCAATGTTGGTAAGCAAGTGAAGCTTGCAAAGCACAATAAATACTTGATAAGATAGATTAATTAACACACACACATATGTATACATATACACACACATAGATGATTGAGTAAATCAACCGTTCATGATTCTGATGGATATAGGCACAAAACTTGCCATGGCTCTCTTAGTGCTTACTGTGAGTGATCTGTATCTCTGTCTTGAGGGTAGTAGACTATAGTGGCTGTGCAATGGGATGAGTAGCTTGCTTGAGGCCATTTGTGTTCCTTTTAGTTTAGTCCTTCTGTTGTAAATACTGATAAGTGGTTCCTTCATCAGTCCGATGATTCACTGCTCATCAGAATCAGAATGAGAATCAGCTTTTATTGCCAGGTATGTGTACACATACAAGGAATTTGACTCTGGATTCTATATTGTTATGATATTGTTTGGTTACGATGGATGTTAGATAGTGACCCAAACCAGGCTCATGTATTGAAGGTTATTAGAGATTCAGTGAAACATTTGTAAAAGGCTATAATTTCTGACTGGTGCAAAGCTTACTCAGAAAAAAGAGGCGCTGCTGACGTGATGAGATGGTTTCACTGTTTGGTTGGAAGATAAGTTTGTGAGGAATGTATACGATTCAGTCCTTTCTATTGGCTGGTTGTTGACTAACAGAGTGGGGATGATAGAAAGATCTTTGCGGAAGTCAAGTTCTTTTGTTTTGGAGGGGTTGAGGTCAAGACAGTTCTGCCTTCACCTCAGTCTATAACTGTCCCTGTGAATTAGTGGTGTCCATGATCACAGTGTCATCAGAATATTTAATGTATGTTATAGATGTATAGGACCGGTGAGATTACAGAGCCTTGTGGGGCTCCAGTGGAAACTGTCTTGGGTGATCTGAGCTGCAACGCATTCTCATCTCAATGCGTCATAACTGACGCTTTCAGACAGCATGACAAAGCGTAAGGATTTTATGCTAAAGGTACCCTTCAGCGTCTGTATGAAACGCCCCCGTTTGCTACGTTGCAGCAACACAAGGGAGGCTAACCCCACCTGCAGCTGTAGGGTTAGCCGGTCAACATGCATAAAATCAGTGACTTAGGTTTAGGTTCTAACATTTCTGATGGTTATGGTAAGGGTAGGGGCTTCGGGGGGCTGTCAACATCTTTATCACGAACACAGTACTTCCGGTCTGTATAAGACGCCCCAGAGTCTCATAGAGACACTTCCGGAAGGGTACCTTTGGCGTCAAATAACTACGTTTTGTCACTTTTTCTGAAAGCGTTGGTATTGGACACCCTGAGATGAGAACGGGACCGTTGACTGGGACCCTCTGGTGTATGTCAGAAATAAGGTTATCCAGAGGTGAGGTTGCATGGTGATAAAAGTGCTTAAGAAGTCTACAAAAACCAGTCTAATGAATAACCTAGGCTTCTCAAAATGGCTATAGGTGCCATGCAGCAGTGTTAGTATGGCATTGTGAGGGACCAAGCAGTTAAGCAAGAGGAGTCACAAGGGAAGTTCAAAAGCAAGGGTTTTTATTTCCCCCAAAAATCATAACAAAATAAAGATAAAGTTTTGGGCCCATAAAAGAGGTCAAATAAACAAACGGTAACTAAAGCTCTGAACATAAGAGATTCAAAAATACAACTGACCTACTACAAAAGAAACAAAGGGAACTTATATATATATTGGCTGATCAGACCAGTTTTGACACACAAGACTGTTATTCAAACAGGCGTTTGCTAAACATTAAGCTTGGTTTTAAAGTTGTCTGTCATATGTCAATGTGTTTCTGGTGTTTAGCTAGAACTGTATTTTGTTGTTTTATTGTGAAGCACCTTTTGATTTTATCTGTGAAAAGTGCTATATAAATAAATTTTATTTACTTATTTACACAGGGGGAGACTATCCTTAACACTACTACATAAACTACAAATAACAGCAAAACCTGCCTAAAAACTTATTCCAAAAGAAACGTAATCTTACTTAACCTTAACTCAACAAAAATATTCAAATATAAATCTAAACCCCAAAATATCTAAGGAGAGAATAAAGCTACCCCCAAACCCCCCACCCAACCCCCCGGACAATTAGGCCACTTCCCCTATAAAGCTGCTCCTGCTCCAAGTGCCATCCCTTTACGCCAGCAGACTTCCTGGATCCTTCACTGGTAAGCTCAAAAAAAAAAATAGTTATACAAAAAGAAAAACAATCCAAATGTAACTAATGGTGTGCGCTCCAAAAAGATACTTTTGTATGTTCAACTAAATAAAGTATAATGTATGTGAAATGAACCAAGTGTCCTGTGAGTTATTTGTAACTAAATAAATGTTTGCAACAAATGTATAATGTGTATGAAAAAAGTATATAAACTAAGCCTAAGGAAAAAAACAGCATAAACTAAGGACAAAATATAAGGCCATGACGTTACCACTCTTAAACTGCTTGTGTGACCATCACAGGCATCATCCACCAACCATCCTATGCTGTTTGTATGCAAACTGAAGGGGGTCAACATGCATACTGACTTCCTGAAGCTGGGAAAGAATAAGCCTTTCAGACCCTTTCGAGACCAGAGATGCCACAGGCTGATAGTCATTGTCACAGATGAGCTTGCTCTTTTTGGCTACTGGACAGAGTGATGGGATTGAAAGTTCTGACATGAAGCAGTTGATCAGATGACAGAAAATACATGCCAGCTGGCTGCAACAGACCTTGAGAAACCGGCCACAGATCTGGTCAGGTCCTGCCTTCCTGAAAGAGTTTCTAGACTCTCTCCTTTGCTTCTTTTATTTCCATATTAAGTTTGTATTGAATGAGTTTGGACTCCATTCTGTTTCCTGAGTTGAATGCTATTTTGTTTTCATTCATTGTTTTCAGGGCTTTTATAATCCAGGGAATAGTCAAACTTGATGGTGCCACAATTTGCAATCTGTGTGTAAGCGGTGCTAACATATAATTTTTGTTAAACAGGTCCTTGAGTTTGTAGACCAGATTTGACAACAGTTTCCACCCCTTCACAAAACCTATGGGGCAAACTGCCTCATTCTGAAAACCCTCACTCTCACCATCAAAGTGTGGAAATTTAGAAAGTGATCACTCTCCCACCTATGTTTCTTGCTGTGGTATTATGCTCAGACACACACCCAAACTCATAAAAAGGAGGTCGGCTGTACATTCTCACTTAAGACATAAATGAGTAGTAAAGTCCTATCTAAACACATTTTCAATCCTGAACACCTACCTACATGCACAGCCCTACCTGTGGGACACTCATTGCTCAGGAAAATGTGTTTTGAAGGAGTGGCTTTGGAGGGAGCTCTAAATTCTCCAACATTGCTGTCCTAGCTTCAAACTGATACCTCTGACAATGTAATTCAAAACTGAACATTATTATCACTGTAAAGTAAGAATTTATAGCTGGGCTATTTTAGACAGGTGTGCCTAATACAGTTATCATTGATACGCCAGAGAGAAAATTAAAAGCATAACATGTTCAATGAGTAACTTTAGCTGACAGCTAAATGAAAGACCGCAGTTTTAAAAATGCTATTAGAAACTATTGAAAAATCTGTCTTATAATGTCACATCACAATTATCAATTTCTCTTCAATATATGCTCACAAAGTACATCTCTTTGTTTTACAACTAATCTTTAATTCGCTAACATAGGATTTAACCACTGTAATCTTACTACATAAAGTGCATTTTATACAATACTGGTGACAAACATCTTTATGAGAATTCATTTGCTGACACCTATTCAGATTTAAGCACCATAAAAGTCAGTGAACAAACATTTTAAGCGAGTGATGTGACAACAATGATGAGTCTTATTTATGTCCATGGCCTGCAGGAGCTGTTCAAAGGTTATCAAAAACATAAAGCAACCCGCCACGCTCATTATGAAAATGACGATAATGTAAGACAAATGCAGCCAATTCGTCAAAAATAAATGGTGAACATGCCATCTCACATTGAGATATCCAAATGTTTCCAACATGTATGAGCAGAAGCCCTTAATGTGCAAAAACTATTTTTCAGTCCGAAAATATCAAACAAAATAATACAAAAAGATGAGTTAATGGATGATTAAACTAATAAAATCTACCCGGAGGGTTTTCTTTAAAAGTCATCAACAATCAGCCAGACTGACACATATATATACACATTCATTCAGTTAATGAGCTACACCCTTAGTTTTACATTCAATAATACTGTGATAGAGATGTTATTTTACATTTAAAGTCTAAAGGGGATAAATGAGGATTTGTTTTACAGTTTGTTTTCAGCTAAAATGTCATTTTTAATGATGGTGAAACGTCCAAACCAAAAAGCTTTTAAACAAAATAAAGCAAAACAAATCAAAAAAGAAATTAATCAGAAAAAGGAACCGCTCACAATAAGACTACAGGTCATGTGTGTGCAAAAAAATGCAAACTGTCTATTGTAATGCAGACCATGTGTACATGTGATTTTTGGATGCAGGTCCAGCACTGAACAACAATTAAGCATCTGAGACAAGAATCTATGACAAGAAATCAAGACTTATATAAATAAAATTTTAAAAGCAAGTAAATATGTACTTTTATTTGGTTTTAGTTCAGTTTAGATGAGCTTCAGCTGATTGTTGAATCAAACATTTCTGTTTGCAGCTTCCATGCTATTTGAAGCAGTGTGTGAAGAAAATGTTTTGTAAATTACATGACATGTGGTATTCCCTGCATAAACCCAGCGAATCTGGGCCCAAAACTCATTCTATTACTGCTGAAGAAAACATCTTTCCTCTGTCTGGAAAGGATGACATTTTCAAGACAAATAGCATTTGATCCTTCATCATTTACTAGGGGGGCATTTTAAAGCCTCACAGCTGCATTCACTTTGCAAAGACATTAAATCCATTACTGAAAAAAATCGCCTTTAAACAAGCTGTGAAGCAAAAATGACATTTTGCCATTTAATATGGAAATCCACAGCCCACATATGGCCTCATCAGCATGCTTTGAAACATAGCACCTCTGACAGATACACACACACACACACACACTTATGGGAAAATTGCACCAGAGATGTTTATACAAGCTTGTTATTAGAATTGTATAATGCATCATAAGACACAGGAATGTAGGTATGATTGGCCGCCTAAGTTATTTGATTTATGAGTTTGAAGACCTTGAGCTTTCTGGGGATAAAAAAAAAGATAAAAAAACAGCAAGCACAAATGTTTATAAAAATTGTGCCCTGACAACAGATATTAAATTAATTAAAATTGTTTTGACCATAGAATGATCAAATAGAAAAGCTCTTGAGAAGTTTAATAGAAGCGTTAAATGAGCTAGAATGGATAAAGTATAACCTGTAAAGGTGAGGATGACACTGACATATCCTATATTTCCTTAATTGTCAACAAATCCAAAACCAACAATAAATTAGTCCGTCTCTCAATACTTTCCAATTACGCCAGTCTGTGGTTCTCAGTCCCAAGTCTATTTGTTCCTACTGAATCTTTAAAGATAGTTCTCAAAACATTGTTGTTAAAAAAAGGACAAAGGATTTCAACTGTAAAGTTTATAGAAAACGTTAATCAAACAGAAATAAACAAACACTACAGTGCCCATTTGAGCTTGAGAGTTCATTCTTGACCATGAAAATAACAGTTAAAAATTAGAATTACAAGGTCCACTCTGTGGAGCTTTCAGGCACATCACTTGGCCTTCACTGGTGAGCAGAGTATGCTAAGTTGTCATACATATGGCTTAGTTGTATGGAAGTTTGGTCACAAATAACAGGTGTACATTGGGGGAGATAGTGACCTGTCTCTGTTCAAATGTCTCTGTGTTAGATATCAATAGCCTTCTTTATCTTTCCTCGGCGTCCACCATCCCCTGGTCAATGTGTTTGATCCCTTCCCTGTCAATACTGTGACTGGTTTTGGTCTGGTATTAACAGATAGCTGATGTTTGCTTCCAGTTTTCGTTAACCCTCTTGGTCAGGGTGAAGGCCACAAGACTAAAAGCTCTGGGAAAAACATTATACTCATGGTCATTATAATATTATAGTCATAAATTTATTGAGGAATATGGCACATTCCTTACAGTTGGACAATGATGGATCTTTATGGCATTGAGAAAAAGCTTTATCAAATATTGCTACACAGGCAGTACTCAATAAATTTATTGCTGGTTTTGGTGTTGGATTTGATGACCAGCGTTGGGCAGTAATGCGTTACTCAGTATGTTTTTTACTCACAATTGCTTTTCCTAGTAACTAGTAGAGTAACGGATTACCATTTCCACAACAATAATAATATTACAGTTACTAATCCAAGTAACGCAGCGTTACAAGAACGCACCATCCTTGACGTAATGTGCAACTGTCTAGCAGGTCAGGGACAGTTCAAGTCAAGAAGCTGGATCTTATGTTGTTCAAGTTGGCTGCTAGCCAAAAGCTAAAAGAAGAATGGAGAACAAGGAAGATTGGCGTTCTTTCGACAACTTTAAATACTGCATTTATTGTGTCACAGTCAAAGATGCAAAGAACATTGTTGTCCGTTGTAAACTTTGTGTGACCAGGGAAAAGATTTCAACCCCCAACAATTCTACATATAATTTATGGAAGCATCTGCTACAGCAGCACAGCAATGAAAAACTTGTAGAGAGAAACTCCGGCTGCTACTGCCAGGGATGCAGTAAAAGTAAGGGAGTACTCACACTAGGCCAGGCTGCCCTGTACTGTGCCCCAGAACGATTGCTCCCCCTCCCCACTCCCCCGCTGGCTTGCGGTCACACTGCACCTAACGATCCGAGCCGGAGCACGTTTAAGTCATCACTCAGTCAGTTTCCCATACATTGATTTGTTTGTGGTGGCCCACCGCAGTATCAACGCCAATCACCACATATTGTTATGTGATTTTTTTACTAGGCCTATTTAAAATAGTAGTTTATTGCAGAGTGCTGCCCATATATTCACGCAGCTCCTTGTCTCTCTTTCTCTCTCTCTTTCTCATGAACACTGCTGCACAAATCTGTCCAACATAAAAATCAATCAATGTCGGAGACCCAGCTTAAAACAAGTTATTAGCAAGCATGTAAAGAGCCTAGCAAATAAGGAGAGCTATGTTTACGTTAGATCATAGCTGGGTTTTTGAGGTAAGCACACTGTACATTGCTGGAAGTCAATATCAACCGTCATTCTGTGGGAAAAACTGCACTCGAAAAATATATAATATCTTATTAAGAATATTTATTATTCTTATTTAAAAGATACAATATGTAAGATATGGCCAGAATTTAAGTTTAAAATTAACTAACATTATCAACAGAATGTAAAGAAGTAACCTGTGTTGTAATGCCACTTGTGCCTTGAGAAGCTAGTTCAACAGTATAGCTCAGGACTATCCCTGTAGTTTCAGCTGGAAGATGGGTGCGATGGGTGGCGAGTTTGCTATTTTTGTCTAATAAAATAATTTCATAAAATGTCAACAAAAGGAAATATACTTATTTTCCATATCTCTCTTTCACAGAACCAATTGCCTTTTTTGACTAACTGGAAAACTCTTCATTCAAACTTAACAGAAACAAAATGAAACACTACGTTACAAAGCTATGATGCTATCTAAGTTCTATGTGAGAGATATTTTCTCACATCAATACCAAACTGACCAATGGCAGCTGAGGCTCAGGTGGTCGAACCGATCCCCTTGTAATTTGAGGGTTGCAAGTTCCAAATTGCTCCAGATGGCTGTGTGTGTGTGTGTATGTGTATGAGTGAGCTTATTATCTTTGTTAGCGCTTCGGATAGGAAGTGCACCTTTCATGGAGGCCTCTGCCATTAGCATAACTGTGTGTATGGGTGAATGAGAAGTGTTGGAAAGCGCTTTGAGTGGGTAGTAGACCAGAAAAGCACCATAAAAAGTCCATTCGCCAATCAATGAGAGCTTAAAATATCTTTTTTTAAACTGAGCATTTATATTTCACATACATTTCACTTGTACATTCAAAACTTATTTCCATCTTCATAAGTGTGCATGTAGCGTTAGAGTCATTAGGAAGTTAAAGTAATAGGCACAGAGGTAATCTCTTAATAAAATAATAAACAGAATAAATAATTGCCTAAATACTTCAAAAGGGAAAATAGATTCAAAAGCTGAGTTGACTGGAGGTCTCTCTCCCCATTAAACTCTGCATCCTTATTTTCACCTTTGAAAGTTTTTTAAAACTTTACTGAATGCATATACTTTTTTAAAAGTTACTGTATTTATCGTGTCACTTGTTCATCCCGCTTCATGTTTTCCAGTGTAACCAAGTAAAGTGATGTAATTAATTTGCAGCCCTAATTATTGGCATGAAAACAAATTCAATGACAAAAAAGACAGACATTTACAGGACAGTACTGTTAAAATAAAGACGTGGCGTGCTATTTATACTCCATCCCATGATATAACATTGTATTTTCTGTTTGATGAGTGAGCCACTCACAAATCAGCCCTCCTGCTGGTATTTCACATTAAAGGCAGCTTCAACTAAATTATTGTTTGAAAAAACACTGACATATGGAAATTAAATTCTTTTTTGCATGTTTAATTAAATAGGTAAGCACCTGAAAGACATGAAAGAAGCAGAACTTCTTTCGTGTCTTTCCGGTATCAGATATTGTGCTATACTGTTCTGTATGTGAATGTAGTAAAAACCTGGAGAAGAAGGTCAATGGAAAGCCCCCACCCCCATCCCCTTCAATTTGATAAGACCATTCAACAGGGATGGGAGCAGACAGAGGACAAACCTGCTGTTTCCTGGGAGCCGTATATGGTGATGGTGGTGACATTCTCAGGTCTGAACAATCCCTCTATTCTCCGTCCCCGTATGACTCCTCCTAGTATGCAGCAGCACGATCTCCACCACTGCAAGAAAAGTCTGGAGTGGACACTTTGTTCAGGAAGCATAAAAGCGCAAATGGCTGGTGTTTGTCTGGAAGAGAGGGAGAGAAAAGAGAAGAGAAACGAAAGTAAAATGATTCGAGACAAAAAATACATGAGAAAAATGAAAGATTTGCTTGAGACCGAAACAAGATAAAGGCAAACCTACCTACATTTTCCAGTCTTCACTTTACCATCAAACCCACAGAACCTTTTCACATTCTAGTGTTTTACAAAGATGTCAAAAATGTTGAATTTGAGTATGATTCATAGGATTTTTTTAATCTAAACTGATTTCCTCATCAAATCCCCCTCATGATCCAAGAGCCTCACTCCACTTTTCCATCTTTGTTATTATTGTCACTGGTTACAAGACCCACAGGTATATGTGAACATCACCGACCGTCCGCAGCAAGAGGGAGTTGTGGTAAGAGGCTTTGCTCAAATTAGCCAAAAAGACATCGGTGCATGATATGTTATTGTTGGTTGGCACTAGCACCCTGCTGGTAACTAAATAGGGATATGACTTCATATACAGTCCAGTGTTTCCCATTTTCCCAGTCAAGTGCGGCCTGCCATAATCTATTCTGTTCCAACACAGTTTCATAATGAAGAAAAACATTCACTAAACTTCTCATAATAACATAAAAGGTCTCTAAAATTGTTTTGCGCCATTGCTTTAGCAAAGGATCTGTAAAACAAACTAATCTGGCTTTGGGCCCTCATCAAATCGCAAAAGACTGCGATTTTATTTAAGTATAGTAAGAAGGCCTGTTAATAAGATATTAAATCAGTATAAATAAGTTGTTTTAGGTGTTAAAAAAGTAACTAAGTAACTTTTACTCTGAGTAGATTTTAAATGAGCTACTTTTTACTTTTACTTGAGTAGATTTTTATAACAGTAACTTTTCTTGTACTTAAGTAAAAATTCATCAATACAACAGTACTTTTACTTAAGTACAATATTTAGTACTCTTTCCACCTCTGACAAGAGTTCACTGTTGCCAGCTGTCATACTAAAACACTTTTTTTCCACCATGCACGTTTTTTCATCTACAGCAGTCATATGTAGCGACTGTCAGAGCAAACCATAGAAAGATTTATCATTGTAAAAAGAGCTCAAAGAAATGCTGATACATCTCAGTCCGCAACAGGAAGTAAAATTAGGCGGTGAAATTCACATGTCTTACGGCTTTTTGTGAAGAGGAAGAGCTAGCTGTTCCCTGAATGCCAAATCTGTCAAATGCTGTCAATAGTGCCTGTCAATGGTGTCAAGTAGGCTCACAAGACATTTCTAGACAAAACACCACAGCAATGTTACTGAATACTTCAATCAACCAGGATAAGTAAATGCCATGCCCTTGAAAACCTTAAGAAAGAAGATTTTATTTTGAACCAAATGATATACATTATATAATCCATTAGCATACTTAACTTTAATCCACAATGACTATCTGCTAATCTGCACCGCAATGTAAACTGACCTTTTTGGAGTGATCAATAGTCACACTTGATGCTCAAGACATTTGTATGGAAGAAGCTAACAAAATATTTGATGCGTTTCCTTGCAGCCAATTTGGTGGACACAGTGAAGTGGAGAAATGTGAAGTGCAATTATAAACTCTTACTATTGGCCTGGCATGGACAGGGATATTTGCAAGTGGGTAAGTTCAAGTTGGTATCTATAAAATAATGACATGGAAACACATTCCAGTTTAAAAGAGCACAGTTACTGTGTATTTGTGCAGAAGCTGAACGCCTGTCTGTGGATGTAACACTAATATTCTGCAGCTGTCCTGAATGATGTTTTGCTGATAATACCTGCTGATACTGAATACTCCAAGGGCTAGGCCTACTATTCATTTTCGGTAGGGGGATGAAATTGCACTAGCATATTCATCATAATTCCAAAGTGCATGTCTAAGACAAAACAATGAAAAGAGAGAGTACACATGCATCTCAGAAAATTAGAATATTGTGGAAAAGCTTTTTTTTGCTTGTAATTTAAGTCAAAAAGTGAAACTTTCATATATTCCAGATTCATTACACATAAAGTGGAATGTTTCAGACCTTTGTTTAAATCTTGATGATTACAGCTTACAGCTCATGGAAATCAAAAACATATCTCAATATATTTGAACATTAGAATATGGAATCACAATGATTGTATTAGCAATTGATTATTTTGTATGGCAGTACATGATTGCCTAGCATAGGCATATATAGGCGTAGCATAGCAATTTTTATTATTATTATTTTATTTATTTTGCATGTGTATATTGGGATGTATCTCCCCCAATATATATTAAAATTACTGCCTTGCATGAGACCATCTGGTGTTGAAGGGGTTGGCTATAATCTTTCTACATTACAGTATTACATTTCCACAGATCACATATCTTAAGGAAATGAGCTTGTCCTTGTGAAGTTGTTTAACATGATTCAACTGATCTTGATTTGAAAAGGATCTTACATGGGCTTATGTTAAAATTGGCTGGAACTGTAATCAATCTGTGTTCTCTGTGTAGAGGACTGGTTTGTGGGAAGGACAGCCAGGGGGCTGACATTGATGAGTTGGTAGGAGGATTCATTCAACTCCAGAATCTGTTCTGTTTGTTGTTTTACCTGATGATGTTTGTGATTAAATTAAGAGCTGTGAGCTGTCTGGTGTGTGTTACAGGTGTCACACAATGTTTTTCCACTATTTTCCTGGGACACAATTTGCTGTAAGGATAATTTCTTTGTTTTTGTTGTTCACTGAAGACATTTGGGTTTAAGATCAAACGATGAGTACAAGACAAGAGTTCAGAATTTCAGCTTTTATTTCCTGGTCTTGCCATCTAGATGTGTTAAACAACTTAGGAAATATCACCGTTTGTATTAGACCACAGCATTCTTAGGCGAGCAAAAGTAATGGAACAAATAATCTTAAAGTAAATAACATTTAATATTTGGTGGCATAACCCTTGCTTGCAATAACTGCCTCAAGCCTGCGACCCATCGACATCACCAAACTGTTGCATTCTTCATTTGTGATGCTATTCCAGGCTTTTACCGCAGCTTCTTTCCATTCTTGTTTGTTTCAGGGGGTTTCTCCCTCCAGTCTCCTCTTAAGGAGGTGAAATGCAGCTCTATAGGGTTAAGGTCAGTTGATTGACTTGGCCAGTCTAAAACCTTCCACTTTTTTCCCCTGATGAAGTCCTTTGTTTTGTTGGCAGTGTGCTTTGGGTCATTGTCCTGCTGCACGATAAACTTCCTCCCAATTAGTTTCAATGCATTTCTCTGTAAATTGGCAGACAAAATGTTTCTGTACGCTTCTGAATTTCTTCTGCTGCTACCATCATCAGTTACATGATCAATAAATATTAATGAGCCTGTTCCAGAAGCAGCCATGCACGCCCAGGCCATGACATTACCTCCACCGTGCTTCACAGATGAGCTTGTATGCTTCGGATCATAAGCAGTTCCTTTCTTTCTCCACACTTTGGCCTTTCCATCACTTTGGTACAGATTAATCTTGGTCTCATCAGTCCATAAGATTGAGTTGCAGAACTTTTGCGGCTCATCTCTGTACTTCTTTGCAAATTTCAATCTGGCCTTCCGATTCTTCCTGCTGATGAGTGGTTTGCATCTTGTGGTGTGGCCTTTATATTTCTGCTCTCTGAGTCTTCTTCCAACAGCGGATTATGATACCTTGACCCCTGCACTGTGGAAGTCATTGGTGATGTCACTTACTGATGTTTTGGGGGTTTTCTTCACAGCTCTCACCATATTTCTGTCATCAACTACTTTTGGTTTCCTTTGCTTTCCTGTTCGACGTCTGTTGCTCATTACACCAGTAGTTTCTTTCTTTTTCAGGACATTCCATAGACAGCTCTCCAGTCTTCATGTTGGTTTATCCACAGGAAATGCAGTCTTTATAGGTTTGAACCAAGGATGAAAACTTAGTCTAGTCATGCAGAGACATTTAATGTTTGGACAATCAACCTAAAAGGCAACACCTGGGCAACAAGGAACATCTGTCTGTCACATGTTCCAATAGTTTTGCTCAATTGAAAAACGGGTGGGTTCAAACAAAGGGTGGTATGTCCTGAGTTGTTTAACACATCTAGATGTGAATATCACGAAATAAAAGCTGAAATTCTGAACTCTTGTCTCATACTCATCTTTTCATCTTAAACCCAAATTTCTTCAATGAACAACAAAAAAAAATTTGCCTTGGAGGGGACTGTATATCCAGCCATGTATTATATTTTTGTTTCAAGTAAGACCAGGACGAAACATCTGAACCACAGTACTGCATGTATGATATTCAGAGATAACAAAGGTAAGGTGCATGTCCATTGCTCTGTGTCTCGTTTAAAGTGCAGGACAGCAGAGCCAGCAGAGACTTCATCTCTATTTTCCCTTCTATGTTGCTGCCTCACTTGGACCTCCTGCTAAGTACAGTTCTTATCCTTCACAGCAGGAGGCCTTTGAACCAGTTAACAGCTTCTCCAGAAGTGTGGAGCAGTAAAAGCATCATATTTGTTTGATGTCAGGCATGGAGAGACATCTGGTAAATTCAGCAAAACGTGATAACAGCTCTAAAGGAGAGACATGACTGACAGTGAGGTAAACTCACTGAGAAGAGATGTAGCATCCAGCAAGCCAGCCTTTTCTGAATCCTGACATCTGCCATTTGCTGGCATAATCCTAGCATTTCATCAGCTGCAGTGCACTTCACTACTGACCACCAGCGTCAGTAGCATACCATCTTCTCTGTGCTCCGAATGATGTCTCTCAGATTTAATTATTGAACTATTTCTGTTGATTCGCTATCAAGTCAGTATTAAACAAAGTGGACGGTATTGTAGTGTAGTGAACCGACAGTGTGGATTTGTGCATTTTATATTAAATAAATTTGGACTACTCCAAACTCCTCTTTTCTCTTCCTGAGAGAAGGAGGAGGGGGGTTGAGATCAACTTTCAACAGACAGCTGAAGAGACCCCAACAGAAGGTGGGTGGAAAGGTCGTTTTCCCTAAGTGCTATTCCTGAGCAGCCTGATCGTAAAACTGGCACCTTTGATTCCGCAGCCTGATAACGCGGTGCCTGACTGTTAAACTGACAAAAGGGACATTAACCAGCGATTAGCATTTTCCTAAACAGCCTATCAGAACTCGTCTTAAAAGGGGGCAGGAAACCCTAAACTGCCCCACACACACACATGTAACCGTGGCAATTGACCTTGATCTTTGTTTCATTACCTCGTCAAAGAGATACTATTTTTCACGCCTAGCTGAGGAACTCCAGGACACCAGAGACACAGACCTGAACTCCCTTATGCAAACAAAGATTGATGTGCAAACGTGATAAGCCAGGACATGCGAAAAGGCGACACAAATCCTGCCTTCTTGAGCTAAAACAATGTTTCATTATAAACAGTTCCCTTCAAATAATAATCCTATCTAAGTTAGTAGTGGTGCTGCATCTATTTGAGTAGTTATGTTACCATGTTGTTGCTATCTGTTGTTGATATTATTGCTGAAAAGAATCTAAATACTGCCTTCTTGTTCAATGGCGCTTCAGCACGCGCCCGGCTTGCCCTCTCCCGGCAACACCCTAAGAATTCGACCAGCGCAACAAAGTCTTTGTTTCGCTTGAAGCTACACACGTAAAGTGCCACGACATCGATTTTTCCCTCAGTTCCAGCAACTTTACTTGTTTTATTTTCTTTCTTTTGTTTTGCTGAAGTTATCAGTCCGTTAAATTACACTAGTCTAATTCGAGAACGACCAAGTTCCCTTTTTAAGCTTTTTCGTTCGCTAACTTCACCGAGGTCAGACACAGCCACGTGGTCTCTGCAGCGGCAACGAAGGACACCTGATGAACAGCCGAATTGCCAGACGGAGGACGGCCAACCCTTGAGGGTTTTTCTACAATCAGCTAGCGTGGGACCCGTGCAACAGGCCAAGGCAGGCCGCTGACAAGCAGTAAGACCAAAACAAAGCATTCTGTGGTCGGGGATGTCCTATAGTGTTAATATCATCTTTTTAACTCCTAAACTCTCTGATTTATTTAACCACCTTTTTATATCACCTTAGTTAGTTAATAAATTCACTGTAATCAAGGAATTGTGTGTATTGCCTACTTCTGAGTCCCTGCCAAGAGAATTTACCCTTTAGATATGAGACTGACTGACTGATTTTAAGATAATTGAGCGATTGTTAACTAACTGATCACTGGTGAATAATTGTATAGTTATTAAAAGCTACCTAGAGGTCCGGAGACTCTAGGTTAATAACAACTCCGGTGGTGCCCCGCGAAACGAGAGATTTATAGATTAATATTGTCTGAATATAAAAATTCATAATTGGGTATTCTCATAAATTTATTAAAATTCATATGTAGTTTAGACATGCTACAGTATATTTCCTCTAAAAGAAGAAACCTTACTGTACTTCCGGGATTTGGTAAGTTTATATAACTAACTATGCTACATCTCACAAGATTTTGAGGATTTCAACTTTAAGTAGTAGAGATCATGTCTCGGGAATACTAGACATATCTTGTGGTCTCATACAGGTCACTGTCTCATTATACATTTTTTTAGTAGGTGTAATTAATATGAAAGAAATATGTAACATCAGTTCCATTCTCATAGCTATGCTGATGATCCTTTACTCTTTATTTCAACTGAGCCTAATGACCATGACACTCAATTAAACTCAATTACTACATGTCTATTCCATCAATAATTGAATGATCGGAACCTAGGATGAAGATATGGACTAAATTATTTTACTTTTCCCTGAACCAACCCATGATCACTTAGATGAAATCTAAAGCAAGTGTGGATTATTAGGGGCACATTTGATTTTACATCCTTATTTAATGATTATTTTTCATGTAGGTGAAGTTTTTATCTAATTTAGGTCATCTTAGTGGCTCCGGTGTCAGTGAGTCTGTACAGGATTTATTTTGGGTGATCTCAAATTGAGCCTAATCCCTTTTTTTTGCATCTGCAGATGTTACTTTGATGTTCCCTTCAGGTTTATATTGAGTTCATTTTCAGTTTGTGTATGCTTCTTCTGTCAGAAATATGTCTTCTGTCATGCAAATGACAAAAAAAAATGAATCTGCCTTTGAGATTAAATGATTGTGCCTTATTGGTTTCTCACTAAATTTAAATTCCAAATGGCTAAGAGTTTCTTTCGCGTTCAAATGAGTCTGACTTGGGATTGTTTATCATTTGAAATACATCACACAAACTTTAATAAGCCTCTTTGCTCAACCAAAAATGGAGAAAATGAAAAGGTCTGATACCTCGTGAACTTGCTTCTTTCAATGATTAAGCAATGGAAACAGCTTATAGAACGAAAATACTAAAATTATCTGGTTTCACAGTTCCTCAAAACAGTTAATCTTGCATGAAGGAGGCCAGGATTATAGATCTCTTACACTGCCAGCTTGGTACACTTTGTCTAAACCATCAGCCTCTGGGTCTCAATGAAAAGAAAAAGACAGCGTTAAGTGGTTCAGCTGTAACCCTTTTCAACAACACACCTTTTGAGGCTTTGCCAAGAGGATGTTTCCCTCAAGCATCCCTCTCTGTCTTCTCTCCAAGCCATGCAGTGGTGAAAACATAAGCAGGAAACAAACACTCTTGACTTCTCCGAGTCCCTTGGGGGTGATGTGCACATCATGATACAATGCAAGTCCTCCAAGCACCTTAAGAAGTGCTAAACAAGTGTTGTTATTTTTGTTTTATTTAGTCTTTTCTGCCTATTTCTGTTCCATTCCTAGTTAGGCTGTTTTTTATGATGTATTTACCTGAGGGACTTCTCACTCTCACTTGGACCTCTTAGAAAACAAGTGACCACAAATGGCGGACAGCCGAGTTCTCAAGGATGAACAGAAGGCCAAGCAATTAAGACTGAAGCCAAGGCTCTGTTTAACATGGTAATGCCATCATTCCATTGCTGACTTTCAAGGTGGGGTCCAGAAAACTATTTTGGCTTTGAAGATAATTTGCAGACTTTCTGGGAAAAACGTGGTCTGATTAGGGGAGGCGACATTCATCCCACTTTGGATGGAGAAGCTCTCATATCTAGAAATGTGATTGAGTTTATCAGTGGACCAAAACCATGACAACTCAGAGTTGAGACCAGTAGGCAGAGTTGCATTCTTATACAATTCTCTGCACTTCCATTAGAGCAGTTACCGACCAAAACCCCATAGTGACGGTGTCAAGAAGACAAAAAGAGGATTGAGCACATCGTGACAAGTTGGGGAGGTTTTATGCTTGAGTGATTCTTTGTATTTGTGGATTGTTTCCATACCACAACACATAAAAATTTTGTTCTTATAGCCCAGGGTTTCTGAACTACTTGTATCCAGTTTACAACATTGGTTTATTTTGTTATTATAAGAGAGCTGAGGTCATAAGATACTTACATGTTATAAGAAATGTTTCCATCTTAACTGTAGTCAGAGAGTTCTGATTGGCAGGAATTCTTGGACCCCATCACAACATCTTGGTAATATTACAAAGGTGGCTGCTATGTCATAAAAGGATGTCTATGGTGTTCAAATCAAAGTCATTCATGTTTAATTTCCTTCCATTGCTTTTTCATATGAAATGTGACTGTGCATATTTAAAACCGTGGATCCTAAAAATGACATTTCTGTATAGCTAATTTTCAACTGCAGATACATTTTGAAAGAGTAATTGCCAAGGGCAGGCCGTTGAGAGGATGCAGACACGGAAACAGTGGTTAAGAGGAGAAATCACAGAAGATATATTTATAATTGTACAGGTTTATTAACTGCAGGAGTTGATAATGGTGTGACTATCAGGTGTGAAGAGCAGCCACAAGTGGTCTGATGGTTTGACAAGTCAATTCAAAAAATATTCATACTGATTATCTGCAAAACTCATTTCATTTATTTTTCCTACACTAAGGTGAATATGCAGCTGGTGATTCACCAATCCTCAACCCCATGCCCACTTGATTCCAAGCCCTGTGGAGTCCACAGGGGATACTTAAAATGACAATTTATAACCAATAAACCACATTTACCATAACAAACTAATGCCATTGTTGGAGTCATCAAAGATTTGTTAAATATCAAAATAAGACATCTAGAGGAAAAGGGGTTTTCTGTATATCTTTCACAATGTGCAGCTATTCAGGTGCTTTTGTGCGTACTGACATTCTTGTCTTTTTATGTCACTTTTCCTTTGGCTTTAACAGCCCACAGGACTGGATCCTTTGTATATATTGTCCATAAAGCTCTTTGAATTATTATTCATTGTTATCCATATCCACACTTACAACATTTAAGCCGGCTTTCCAAGAAAGCACGTACATCCTAGCCCTCTTCTTTGTTGTGGAAACCTACCAGTCTGAGGTAATTTCCATGACTCAGAATCAGGTGCTTCTCAGAACAACGGCAGCAAACTTTAGAGGGAAAAAACAGAGGAGGCTGCAAAGTAGTCAGTGTGTTTAAGTCCTTTTTTCTACCAAAATATAATCAGTATTTTTTACCTCAGGGAATAGTATGTGATTCCATATTGTCCCAGGAGGGAAATGTGTTTTCATAATCTTAACATGTTCATATCTCACTAAAAAATACAGTAGACATACGGTCAAATATACACATATATATTCACGCTCTTTCCTGTATTATATATAATTGCATAAACATCTAGACACAGTCAAATATCTATTATACCACTGACTGACTCCTGGTTAATGCTTTTAAGTTACCAATAAATTGAATTTTGAGTTATGTCACACTCAAAAAAAAATAAAAATTGACATTTTGCTTGCTTGTGCTATTATGACATTACCACCCGGAAAGTGTCTTGGTGCATTCAGGTGCTCCTGGTTAAATGGTAAAGCCAAAGACAGCAAAAGATCCATCATGTTGTGTCATCTGATTTTGTCCAAAAATCCATATTAGCACATATAGAAAACCCTTTGGAATGCAGCCTCGTTGTCCAGTCTAGTTAATGCTATTTATATAGCCCAATTCATGAAATGGCTGGAAAGAGTATATGACACCTTTTTCCTAATTTCTAGGAAGAGCCTACCCCAAAAAAACATTTAACAGGGACAAAGGGAAGAAACCTCAGGAGGAGCAACAGATGAGGGATTTCTCTTCCACAGTTGACAGAGATGCAGTAGATGTCATTGTTAATGAATAACAAGGTTAGGGGGAAAAATGAATGAATCCTGAAATGTTAATTATATCTCATAATGACAATATGCATGCTAATATCACCTTTGATTAAGCAGTGGCAAAGCATTGTTTCAAATCCATGAGTCTCAACTGAAAGGTCCTGAAAGCTAATTGATGCAAAACTGGCCTATTTAAATGAAAGCACAAAATGAATGGAGTGATAAAAGAGTTAATATCATGGGTTAAAGCTACATGGCGGTGGAAGTCCAGAGGAGTTGGAAATTATTGTAGGTGTGATAACACTATTTGCAATGGCTTTTAATTACAGGCACATTTACAAAAGCAATCATTTGAGTGCATTTGTGTTCAATCGTTGTCACTGTCAGTGGGTACACCAGCAGTCCTTCCCAAGTGGGCTTGAGCGGGGCTCCAGACTGTCAGCATATACTGTTTGAGGAAATATCTGGGTGGAGTAAGTCAGCTAAACGTGTTGTTTATATTTATGAATGTATAAATGTGTGAATCATTATGGGTAAAATCTCTTCCATTGATTCACTAACTGAGACCACGCCAAGTGAGGTACAAGAGGTAGTTTATTTGGTTAGCGAGAAGGTTCAGAAAGGATAGAATGGAAGGGTCAAGAGGAAAGGGATGAAGGGGTCGCGGAATGTAGGTATGAGGGTTCAAGAACGTGAGAATGAAGAGGATTGACAGGTTTTGTTGGCTGGAGCAGCTAGGAACCCGGGGGTTGAGACTCAGGGTGGGGGCACATCTTGCTTTATGATCCCCTGTGGTTCCTGTGGTAGAAAAAGAACAATTACTTGAGGAAACCCCCTCAAACAAGGGGGAGAATATGCAAACTCCTCACAGAAAGGCCTGGGATGACCACAGTTGAGGTCTGAACCCAGGACATTCTTGGAGTGAGGCCACAGTGCTGGCCATTGCACCACCATGCTGACCATTGAAAGATATAGAAACAGGGTTTGGGGGTGGGGAGGGATTTGAGAATAGAGACAAATGGGAGAGAAAGAGGTTAGACGGGCTTATATACATATGTGCAGGTGATTGGATTAGAGAGGCACAGGTAGATGAAACGAGTGAAGAATGGGTGGTTAGATTAGTGAGAGAGTAAGGCTTGGTCTTGTTCCTGAACTTTAGTCATAACAACTTCATTTAGCAATAACCATCCAGTTCCTATTCAGGGTCAAGCACCCTGCTCATTAGTGGCCCCGACATTACAAGGGTCTTAAGCATCTTGAGGAAAAAAATCTATTTTAAGTACTCATGAGATTTCATTAGAACAAGACCAAGAGTCCACAGCCACACAAAGCACACCTGAGGCTGATGGGAATGTCGGCAGTTTTGCAGGTATTTTGTCAGGACCAAAATATTGGACAAAGTACATTTTTGACCTAATGATGGCATCTGGAGAAAAGTCAGGGGATTTTCAAAGTTATTTTAATTGATCCCAAAGAGGAAGGAAAATGTGAACCTGATAGGGGTGCTAGAGGACAAATCAGGGGATACCTAAATAATTTAAATTCATTATCTGGGAAAGTGTATATTAAATGTTGTGCCAATTCATCTAATAGAGAGGTTTTTGTTTTCAAAGTCTGAGACTGTGGGCCTCCTGTCAGACAAAGCTTGGGAAAATGTTCACCCCTTAGTTTACTTGCTTAGTTTGGCTTTGTTCCCTTTGGTGTGGCTGTTGTGGTTTGGCTCTTTTTCCCTTTCGCCCTCTTTCCCTCATCTCCTGGTCTGCGGGGTAGTTGGGGGACGTGACTGTCGCCTTGGGAGTTGATTGCACACACGTGCATCTAATCCTGCTGACGCACCTGTTTCCCACTCCCTCGGGTTCCAGTCGTATTTAAGTGGCAGCCTCACATCCTGTCCTCGCTGGATCGTTAAGTTGTATTCTTACTTGTCTTTAGTACTTGTTTTTCCTGCCTGTTTGTCAACCTGTCCCTGACCTGTGTTTTCTGTGCACAGCAACTCCGACTGCACCCGTTTGGAACCGATACTCACCCACATTGGAGGACTTCTGGATTGTACTCCCCTGCCAGTTACCTGTCAGCTCCCCTAGCTTTTTCTCACACTCAGCAAGTCTGCTCGCCTGCTCCCCTTGCCAGCTGTGCTCTGCCTGCCCCGGCCCCCATCAGCCACTACCTGCTCTGCCTCTCATCTGAATAAATTTCTGTAAATCTGTCCTCAGTGTCCAGTCTATTTCTGGGTCTTTATCTGAATCGTGACATATTGAGAGGATGTCAGGGTGGATAGTGCGCACATAAAGCTTTTTGCATTAGGTGATTAGGGTAAGGCTACAAAAACACTTTCAACATTATGGTTTCAGTTAAATATTGAAAAAGCCAAGTAGTCTTGACCTTTTCAAACAAGATGATCTTTCCCTAACCGTAAGTTGTTTGAGTGGCCAAAATATACCTATAAAAACGTTAATGCTGTAGTTGACAGGGGCGGAAATTGTAGGAAACAGAAATTAAATACAATTGCCAGTCAACGTTTCTCAATTACAATATGTTCAAGTTGAATAATAACATAATGGTTAAGAGAGAGTGGGCCAGGCAAATAATTTTGGCTTTCAGTCTCTGTCGCTATGTCTAAGTGGAATCTGTGCTTAAAGCATTGAAACTGTGTGTTTAAATAATTAAATGGCAACATATGGCAATAATTATCATATAGTCACAATGATGTAAGTCAAAGTAAATAGTCCATTATGCAAGTTCAAACTTGGCCAATTTATGTACATTTTTCAAAAGGTAAATAATACACTTTGCTTTTGCCACTACTGCTGTTTATACTGTGTATGTATTCTTATAGTAGCTACTGCAACTTCCAGATTTTCTGTCCAAATGAATTTCATTTTAGGAAGCACAGCACTGAAGGGACACAAGGAGGATGAATGTATTAATTAAAACCAGCCCTGCGCTCATCTAAGATTGATGATGTCTAATATTTTAGCTCTAACATTCAGCTCTCCACCACACATCTCTCCAGTGGTTGCTGTAAGTGCATCTAGACTAACAAACTGCACTAATGAACATTTTCCTCTTTGAGACTCTCCTTTAATAAACAAGCAGCATCATTAATCTTTAGGTCTGCCAGTCCTATGCATTGATCTCCCCAGGGGGGGTTGAAGGTGCTATAATTGTATGTGTAATTGTGTGTGTGTGTGTGTGTGTGTGTGTGTGTGTGAATGCACAGTGAAATATTGCTTCCTTAATTGATATGTTAATAAACACATTTGCAGGAATTGTACAAAGTTCATGGACAACGTTTAAATAAATGAGGCCTCCTTTTAAAAAAATCTAAAGCCATCTGCCAACATTTGTGCACCAGGTGTGGGGGAAAAAAAGTAATCCGGCCAGCCTTATTAAATGTTTTCACTAAAGCAAATTCATGATATATAAACGTAGTTGTTAGATGACCCTCACAAACGTGTCACACGTGTAAACGAAATGCTACTGACTGTCGTGGATTACAGAGATGGTAGGAATCACTCATTATTCTTTACTTACTGATGCCATAATCTGTATACAATTTTCCCATCTTTGTGATCACATATCAGCTGGTTGATAAAGTAAATGTGGAAAGAGGCCACTGCGTTCCATGCACCAACATGAAAACAGGCCCTGTGGCTCTATATTAATGCTACCTGACTTCACTCTTACATGGACAACCATCACACTATACCATCACAAATCCTACAGCCACTATTTGCTGAAACGAAACTTGGACTACAGTCTCAGGTAATTAAAACTCTTTTTACTTTGCAGTCCATATAGCACCATGTAGCCTCCTCACTGGGCCTACAAGAGAGGTCACATCGCTCCTGTTTATGCCTCCCTTTGCTAGATGCAACTCAAATATAGAATAGATCTTTAGACTTTTACATTTGGTTTTAAAGCAGCACCACATGGCTCTGCACAATGTTAAATGTCTGACCTCCTCATCCCCTTTTCCACCACCAGACTTATTGGATCTTCTGACCAGTCCTCTACTCTGACAAATTACTTACACACTTCTAGTTAAGATTCAGGAGTGATTCATTCTCCATACTTGTCCCCAGACTGTGAATCAGTTCCCTTCTCACTATTTGGTTTTCTACTTCTACATTTGTAAAGCAAGATCAATCTTTGTACTTCTGTTTTTAATTGATTTCACTCATCATGGAGCTACAAGATCGACTGATTATTTTCTTAATGACAGACTTGATGATGCTGCTTATTCAGCTTCCAAGAACATGCTGTACTATTCTCTGCTCTGCTGCTCTTCTGCTGTCTCCTTTCCTCTCCAACAACAATGTACATGAATCATCAAATAATCAAGAATAATTTTACATTAACTAGACTAGATTTGTCAGTTTCAGTGATGTTGAGAGGTTTTCAATGTCCCTGGGGCCCACAGGTGGTCATTTGAGAGGGAAATTAAGTGGGTCTCCATTTAAAATGTGTTTTTTGACAAATTGTAGTGTTAACTTGAGTTTAGGGATGGGAATTGTTAGGATTTTATCAATACTATTAGCTACATTCGTGATAAAGATGTTGACAGCCCCCCGAAGCCCCTACCCTTACCATAACCATCAGAAATGTTAGTACCTAAACCTAAGTCACTGACTTTATGCATGTCGACCGGCTAACCCTACAGCTGCGCACAGGTAGGGTTAGCCTCCCTTGTGTTGCTGCAACGTAGCAAACGAGGGTGTTTCATGCAGACGCTGAAGGGTACCTTTAGCATAAAATCCTTACGCTTTGTCATGCTGTCTGAAAGCGTCAGTTATGACGCATTGAGATGAGAATGCATTGTAACTTCACTTTGCCTATTTCACTTCTCCAGCACAGCCTCTCTGCTTTGCTGACCACTGCTGTTCAAGATGTTCAGCAACTTCAAGATGGCGCCGCAGACGGCCGCCACGGGATTATGATAAATAACAGCTTTGCAGCAAACGACCCTTCGTCAGTGTGGAGTGGCCTGCGGACACTCACAAAGAGACCATCCCCCAACACTGCTGGTACTCAACAACTGGCAGATGAGCTGAATGGTTTCTACTGCACCTCAGGGGACCCATCTGTCAAACTCCTGAAGTTTGCTGATGACACAACGGTCATCGGCCTCATCCGGGAGGGTGACGAGTCGGCCTACAGACGGGAGGTTGATCAGCTGGCTCTCTGGTGCGGTCAGAACAACCTGGAGCTTAACATACAACTCAAAACTATGGAGATGACCGTGGACTTCAGGAGGAGCCCCCCCACTCTGCTCCCCATCACCATACTCAGCAGCCCTGTGTCTGCTGTGGAATCCTTCAGGTTTCTGGGTTCCACTATATCCCAGGACCTGAAGTGGGAGCCCAACACTGACACCATCATCAAGAAGGCCCAGCAGAGGATGTACTTCCTGCGTCAGCTCAGGAAGCTCAACCTGCCTGAGGACCTGCTGATCCACTTTTACACAGCCATCATCCAGTCTGTCCTCTGCACGTCCATCACTGTCTGGTTTGGATCTGCCACCAAAAAGGACAAGAGCAGACTACCATGGACAGTCAGGACTGCAGAAAAGATCATTGGTGCCAACCTGCCCTCCATTCAGTACTTCCAGAGTCAGGAAACGGGCAGGAAACGTCACTGCAAATCCATCTCACCCCAGACACAACCTGTTCCAGCTCCTCCCCTCTAGTAGGTGCTACAGAGCACTGTACGCCAAAACCAACAGACACAGAAGCAGTTTCTTCCCACAAGCCATCACTCTGATGAACAGCTGATTTCTGACTCTCAGTGTCAGGAACAATTCCTGTGTAATAACCCAGTAACTCTGTCTCTAATCAGCCACCTGTTTACTGGTTACCACTTATTATTTATTTATTCACCATTCTCTATTGTCATTGTATATACTGTATACCAATACACCTACCTCAGGTCATAAGGTCATATATCTTTATTTTTTCCAGCATCCTTTGCACTATGTTCCATTACACTGTGTACATGTGTACATGTATGCATGTATGTGTACCTGTATATGATATCCACCTTCTACATGTACATAATGAGAATAATAGTTTACTCTTGCATCCTTTGCACTCTGATCACTGCACTATTTGTCAATATTTCTATATTGTTTTGTTCATAGTGTGTATATTAGTGTTGTCTATACTGTAGTTTGTGTCTGATTTTATTTTATTATTATTTTAAGTAAGCACATCATGAGCAATGTATAATCCTGAGTCAAATTCATCATATGTGTACACATACCTGGCAATAAAGCTGATTCTGATTCTGATTCTGCTGTTGCTCTGTATGTGTGTGTTTGTGTAAGAGCTCACAGAGAGCAGGATTTCTTTGATTTCACCACAGATTTGTTGTTCACAATGTAACATAAGCTTAATGGGAAAAACAGGGTGTGTTGATAGTGAGTTTACTGTGTCCTTTTGGATCTTAATCCGTCAGTGACGCAGGACGTGTACCTATCAACATCACTGCAGCTTCCAGCACACATGTAGCTGGTAGCAATGACAACGCTAACACAGAAAGGCTACTTTGGGGATTGGTTCAAGGGACTCTGCAATGTCACACCGTCCCAGTGGCAGTATGGACAGTAGCTGGATTTGTGGTGTGTTCAAGCACAAAGGTTTGCTGTGTCTCTCATTACAGTCTCAAGAGCATGGAGGAGATACCAGAAGACGTGTCTTACACAAGGATAGCTGGACAGGTGCATAGAAGGGTATTAACCCTGCAGCAGGACCGGTATCTGCTCCTGATCTAGGTCTAGTAGAAGATCCCCTCAGGACACCATCCACCGTTTTATCAAAAGCATGCCCACACATTGTCAGGCATGTGAAGTCCATACACACTACTGAGTTACATGAGATGCCATGATGAAAGTCACACAAGTTGGATCAGCCAGTGATTTTTTAAAAAGGTTAATTTATGCACTCACTACTCGGTCGGGGCTCCTTTTGCATGATTTACTTCATCAATGCGGCGTGGCATGGAGGCAATCAGCCTGTGACACTGCTGAGGTGTTATGGAAGCCCAGGTTGCTTTGATAGTGGCCTTCATCTGTATTGTTGGGTCTGTTGTCGCTCGCTTTCCTCTTAATACAGTTGGCGCGTTGGCTGGCCAATCAGATACAGTGATAACATGGTCAGCAAAACCAGCGGTTTGAGGGATGAGATATCACCCCTCAACAGAGTAACAGGGTAACCATAGTAATGATGTTCCCCTTTTTAAATTACCTAAGACATCAAAGAACCCCTTTACTCTCACTTTGTTGCTGGACTCGGCTGCTGCGTTGGCTTCAGCGGTCTGTGTGGCTGTGGGACCAGAGGGCTCCGTGAGCTGACTGGCTGGCTCATAACCTAACGCTGGTGTGATTTCATCCATAGCAGCTGGAAGACTCCTTGGCCATGTGGGCCTAAAAATCTTTGAATTGTGTTCAAGGACTGTTCTACAGTAGATTTGTGTTTGCTAATACCAATTATAAAGCTAGCTGTTAATCTTATTGAACTATAAAACACTCTGCTTCACCTTTTATCTATCTTCTATCAATGATTAAAAATAACATGGGACATATGAATATTACATGGGATCAGGATTCAAACTATTATGACTTTGTGAATCATGATGGTCTATTTTTATTACTGGGCCATATCAAATCCTTCTTTTACACTGAATGCTATTTATTCATTTTTATTTTTCTAACAACAGATGCTTAAGCATGTAAAATTCATTCAATACACTAATGCAACATATCCCGCACATATCAGAATTTATAGCTAACCTAATTTGCAATGCTTGTCTCTTGATGTGAAAAAGCACATGCAGTGCAATTCAAAATAAATATGCATTAAAGAATAGGTAGACAATAAATGTAAAATAAAATTGAAATTACAGTCTTTTCAGAAACCATTTCCACGGATCCACTGAACAAATAACCATCTGTCCATAGAAGATTTCATAAAGATAAATTACATTTACAGCTGCACCAGAGTAAATGTAACCCTGAGAGGTTTTGATCATGTCACTGAGCTCCTGTGATTTGGTAGACATTGGTAGATGTTTGCGTTAGTATATTTTTGGAAGTTATCATAACTTCATGCATTCATGATGTTGCACTAAGGTATAAACATTAAAAGTGACAAAGTTGTTGTGTGAAGGATGAAAAGAGCTTCAGAGAGAAGTTTATACCCTGCCTACCTTCTCAACTCTGCAGTTACAAAAATTTACAGAGGTGTGGAGATCAGTTCGTATTAGATTATTCTGATGATCTGACAAGCACTTTGTTTGAACCTTTAGGTTCAAAACAAAGAGGAACTAGAAACTAGGTGAGCTGGGTTGAAGCTGCTTTTGAAAAAGTAGTCCACAGCATCCAAAGACCTCAGTCTTATTGGGAGGCTATTCCAAAGGTTGGGGGCAGCCTACTGGAAAGCATGATGTGCCTGAGTCTTAAAACGTCTGAAATACACATTTTCTTAAAAGGAAGCAAGTGCAGAGAGGTTAAAATAGGTGAAATGTGACCATCTCTGGAATGTGTTTGGAGCCTAGCATCAGCATTTTGAACGCTTTGTAAACGGTTTATAAAGATTTATTAAAGCAGGTAAAAAGAGAATATAGTATTCCAAATGTGATGAGATTAAAGCATGTATTAGCATTTCCATATAATTTCTTGACACAACAGACATAAGTTTGGCTATGTTTCTTGGGTGAAAGAAACATTATCAAATCAGCGTCCTTGTCAAAGGGGGTGGCTGAGTGAAGTGGCAGGAGGCAGAGGAGTGGACTGAAAATGCAGACAGTGGCAAGGAGGATGCAGTTGAAAAAAGGATTTATTTCAACAAACTAAACAGGCTTACGTGAGAGCACAAGGCAAGAATCAAACAGGCAGAGTAATAATCTAAATCATGGAGAACAGAGCACAGCAGAACACTCAACATAAGACATTGACACAACAGGGACTGAACACAACTGAAGGCAATATATACTGGGGCACACCACATACACACCAAACACCAATGATTGCAAAATAAAACAGGAAGTAAAGCTACTGACACAATGATATGTGAAACCAAATACTACAGAAAACAAGGAAACATTGATCAACTAAGCAAACTTAAACAAGAACAGAGGCCAACAGTAAAACAAGAATGGTCATAAAATAACAGAAAAATACCACACTAGAACTCAAGATCATGACAGTCCTAATGTGAGAATCAGAACTTATGGATTGGTCAAAAATCACACCAAGATTACGTAGACTAGATGATGGTAAAACAAGACCTATTCTGCTTTTCCACATTTTATGACTTATCTACAATGATAGAAGTTCATGTTAAACATGATCAAAGCTTCAAATCATGGGGTTTAAGTATTTAAAAAGAAATCCCTGTGAGCAAAAACCTCAGATTTTCTCTCTTGCTGAACGCTCTGTTTTGAACTGCTTTTTCTTTTTTCTTTTTTTTTTTTTAACCTGTCCTGCCCAGCAGCCTGGTATAGAGTATGATGACCTGGATACCATATTGTGCCAGACAGATTTTACTTTAACAAGAGAGTATTAAAATACTCCTTTGTCTGTTTTATTATTTATTTAATTATGTATTGATTTGTCACCGGGCCGGACAGGGGGGCAGACACGGGGATAGGGGGGCACAAACAGACAGCACAGAGGACAAGACCTGCAAGAGAAGGGGGATGGAAGGTGGGGACAACAGGGAATAGCAGAGGGAAACACCAGTTGCAGAAAGCAACAAACCTGCAATAGAACAGAGAGGAGGGCTTGGGGAGGAGAAAAACAACAACAAACAAACACAAACAAAAAACAATAATTATAAATAATAAAATATATTAAAAATAATGATAATAGTAAAAGACAACCAGCCGAACAGCAGCAATAAACAGCTGACATAGTATGACAACTAAGAGAAAAATGAAAACAAGAAACAGTTACGCACACAGCACAGCCATGAGAGCTCGAATAATAACAATTAATTAGTAACTGAAAGAAAAGCATCAAGAATAATTCTACCACGGACAACCTAAATGTGTTTGTGTCTATGTGTGAGACTGTGTGTGTCTGTGTGTCAGTTGTTCTGTTCGAAAAGATTGTGAGGTTCGTCAGGTTTCACATTATTGGCGTACAAATGATAGGATAGGAGTTGTTGCTAAAACTATTGATAATCTTTCATCAGGAAATATCTCAGGATGCCCACAAGGAATTAGATAATATGGTTAGACCAGTGATTGAAGAAGTACTACATTTTCATACTTCAGTAAAAGTACAGACACCACACAAAAAATGTTACCTAAGTAAAAGTAAAAGTCATCCAATATAATACTACTCAACTAAAAGTAAAAAAGTACCTGGTTTTAAAAGTACTTAAGATCTTACAAATGCAACCAATCTTTTTCAATTCACTCAAGACAGGTTTGAATACAACATTGTCAGTGACAGTGAATCACATCGAAGAAAACTGAGTCGCAGGACAAGTGGATATTTCCTATACTGTGCATGGGATTAGCCTGTGTTATTGCTCGGCTGTGTGAGAGCAGAGCCGGTCTGCACAGTCACATCTGACACTGCAGTGCTGTTCCATTAGGGTCTAAGCTGTGTGTATCTGATAATGGCTGTACATCTCTGGCTGTGCTTGTACTGGTCGAGTCTGCCTGTATTTCAACTGGGTATGTGGGACTTGCTGAAGATGTCTGGACTGGTTCTGTTCTAGTACTGGCTGACGATCCCATATCTACACTGAACAAAATTATAAAACTTTTGTTTTTGCCACATTCGTCATGAGCTGAACTCAAAGATCTAAGACTTTCTCTATGTACACAAAAGGCATATTTCTCTAAAATATTGTGAATAATATTTGAGAGAAGAAAAATCTGTCAAAATCTGTGTTAGTAAGCACTTATTTGCTGAGTTAATCCAGACAACATTTTAAGAACTTTTAATTAGGTACTTTTTTGGAGGAGAAACCACATCAGACACAGATTATTATTCTGTGCGGAGTATTTTTTTTTACATCTGTAAACATGTCTGGAGGGGATCTTTAAAGGACCCATGTTGACCCTCTGTGAGTTCTGGAGAGAAAGAAGGATTATTGTGATCAAGAAAGCAACCCACAGTTCAGTTGCCAAATACAAAAAGTGTTTGCTTGTTTACAAAGCTGTCCATTGCCTATGCTGTTGCTCTAAGTTCAATCAACAAGTTCTTAAATCTGCTAGAAAACTGAGCTTTGCCTAAGAAGTCATGTCCTCTTTCTACAGAGTATATAAATTAAAGTGGGTTTTTGTGCACCACATTATGAAAGGCCTCATGTAAATGTTACTGTGTGTAACTTTGGCTATGATTGAGCCCCACCAACGGTTCTTCCACTGCTGATTACATTTTGAAAGTGCACAAGTGTCCTTTAGGCTGGCCACAATAAAAGGCCACTCAAAAAATGTGCAGTTCCATCACACAGTACAATGTCACAGATGTTGCAAGTTTTGAGGGAGTGTGCAATTGGTATGCTGACTGTAGGAATGTCCACCAGAGCTGTTGCCTGTGAATTTAATGTTCATTTTTCCACCATAAGCTGTCTCCCAAGGCATTTCAGAGAATTTGGCAGTACATCCTACCAGCCTCATAACTACAGACAACGTGTAACCACACCAGCCCAGGACCTCCACATCCAGCATCTTCACCTCCAAGATCGCCTGAGACCAGCCACCCGGACAGCTGCTGCAACAATTGGTTTGCATAACCAAAGAATTTCTGCACAGACTCTCAGGAACCGTCTCAGGGAAGCTCATCTGCATGCTCGTCATCCTCATTGGGGTCTCGACCTGATTGCAACTTCACGCAGCCATTGAAGAGGAGTGGACCAACATTCCACAGGCCACAATCAACAAACTGATCAACTCTATGCGAAGGAGATGTGTTGCACTGTGTGAGGCAAATGTTGGTCACACCAGATACTGACTGGTTACCGGACCCCGCCGACCCTCCCAAGTTAAACAGCACATTTTCGAGTGGCCTTTTATTGTGGCCAGCCTTAGGTACACCTGTGCAATACCCATGTTGTCTGATCAGCATCTTGATATGCCACACCTGTGAGGTGGATGGATTATCTTGACAAAGGAGAAGTACTCACTATTTTGACAGATTTGTGAACAACATTAGAGAGAAATAGGCATTTTGTGTACATAGAGAAAGTCTTAGATCTTTGAGTACAGCTCATGATGAATGGGGGCAAAAACAAAAGTGTTGTGTTTATAATTTTGTTTAGTGTATTATGTCGGTATTGTCTGGACAGGTCCCACAGATGTTTCTGCCAGGAACGCGCAAGTTTCGTATCGGGCATGCGCATGTGAATGCATACGAATGCATGCGCAACACGCATGGAAATGAGCTGAAGTTCATAAACTACTTAAGCACAGGTCATAAAGTATTTGTACCTCATTACTTTGTGCCACAGGTCTAGACAGAAAGATGTCTGCTGCCATTATGACGAAGACCTGGATAACTGGCAGAAAATGCACAAATAGATGGATTTATAAAACTGAAAGTCTCCTTTACACATTTCAACAATCGTTTGCAGTGCTGTGTCACACTAAAAGATACTAAGCAGAATACATGTCCAGATACTTAGCAGAACATCCAGTCCAGTATTCCATTACATTAAACACAACTGTGATCATTCACAGCCTCACTAGTAATTGTGGATGTTAATTAAAAAAACATGTTGACTATTTGTATGTCTATATTTAATTGTTTGTTTCTCTTTGTTTCTAACTCCAAAAATCTTGTAGCAAAGTGTCTAAGCCGAGCAAGGGGCTGGTCAATTATTACTGAGGCAGGACACACCCCTTAGCAACAAGCACTGCAGTGGCAGCACCACATGGTTTCTCCATTTCAAACTGGTATGCAGGCTTCATCCCTCCAGGGCAGAAGTCCCACGCAGACAGGAGAGGTTGTATGTGAAGTTAATAAAACATGGCAGAAGCAGAAAGGAAAGGCGTCAGAAAGAGATCCAAGAAGGCTGCCTGCCTTCATCGGGGAGAAGCACGCTGAGGGTAAAGAGCTTGCTTTGAACCTGACATTACATATACACTCTTCATTCTATGACACAGTTTAGACTCAATTTTAACTTAACTTTTTTTGGGACTGGAATCAAAAAACTTAATGTCACTCTAGGACTCAATCTTACTCAAGTGAAGCAATATTGGCATTAGGTATCTTATAAGAACAGGGATGTGGCTTATTATATGCTCAAGTATCACAGTTATCAAAGTTTCAGTCTTCATCATTATGTTGGTAAATTAGTTATGACTAGGAGCTGGTGTGACTGTGCGTGCTAATTATTTACCATATGAATGTCTGTACAATCAGAAAAAGGTCTTGTTTTGAAAATAAAGCAGACAGGAGCATTTTTATTTGTGGGAATATGCATTAAATTCAACAATTTACAATCCATTATATTGTGAATATTTTAAAAAAGTATAAAAACAGTATCCTAACAGTTATTGACTGATTTGCACTGTAAAATTTTAATGTTTTCTTGTCATGTCCATGATTACTTTGATTTTTTTCAGGGTTCATAGTAAAACTGGTCAGGTCAAAACAGAATCCAACTCATAAACACCAAACATTGTGGTTGAATGGACCAAAGTGGTGGACCAACTGACCAACAGAGACATTGCCAACCGACCAATAGCATGGCTAAAAAACAAATATTTATATCTGTAACATGGTGCTCAGGCACTTTTCACCAAAAATACCTTGAAACACTAAATCAGGTATTGAACATAAGGAGACGTACCTGCTGATCTGTATGGTGTGAATTTGTGCTAGTGGAGAGAAATGTGTTGGCATCTTACTTCAGTTACAGACAGAAGCTGAAGCCGCTTTTCAGCCATCAACCTGCAGCAGCTTGTCTGTCCTTTCACCCTATCTACTGTGTGTGTGTGTGTGTGTGTGTGTGTGTGTGTGTGTGTGTGTGTGTGTGTGTGTGTGTGTGTGTGTGTGTGTGTGTGTGTGTCATAGGCAGGTGGCAAGAAAATGTCAGCTATTGCTGTGTCTGTGTGCTCACATGTCAGTGAGGAAGAGAAGAACATTTTTTGAAAAGGGCATGTTTTAAAGGGCAGAAGTACAATCTTAACTTCTCAACTCTTCCTTTTAAGTCAAGTTGACACACACACACCCACATGTGAGGATGAAATTATTTATATTTATTCATTTAGCTGACGCTTTTATCCAAAGCGACTTACAATTGCTATATATGTCAGAGGTCGCACATCTCTGGAGCAATTAGGGGTTAAGTGTGTTGCTCAGGAAGATTCGAACCAAAGGCATGTGTGTCTTATCCACTGCCCCATCACCACCTGCTATTTGAATGAAAGCAGCAAAATCAAATATTTTAGATAATTATATGTATGTTGAAGATCTCTGTAATGATTGTGGTTATTTGGGGTGGGACTTTTGAAAGATTATACAGTATGTAGTGGTAATATCTAAAGAATAATGTTGATATGTTTCAGACTAAATAGTTAAGGGGTAATACTGAATAAATTAAAATAAATAGGTTTTGGCTTCCTCAATTAGAATTACATACTCTGCAGATGGTTGCAGAGAAAACATTTAGACCATAACAAAGTTAATAACTTTAACTTTCAAAATGTGATCAGCAGTGGAAGAACCGTTGGTGGGGCTCAATCATAACCAAATTTACACACAGTAACATTTACATGAGGCCTTTCATAATGCGGTGCACATTTAAAACTAATTTTTGTGGTGAGGTTTAATATTTGTAATTTATATACTCTGTAGAAAGAGGACATGACCTCTTGGGCAAAGCTCAGTTTTCTAGCAGATTTAAGACCTTGTTGATTGTTAACTTGGAGCAACAGCATAGGCAATGGACAGCTTTGTAAACAAGCAAACACTTAAAAACAAATTTGTATTTGGCAACTGAACTGTGGGTTGCTTTCGTGATCACAATAATCCTTCTTTCTCTCCAGAACTTGCAGAGGGTCAACATGGGTCCTTTAAAGATCCCCTCCAGACATGATTACAGATGTAAAAAAAATAAAAAATACTCCAACAAGTTCAATTACCTCATTAAAAGCTCTTAAAATGTTGTCCACTATTTCTCCTGTCATTGAAAAATGCAATAACTGTAAATATGCAAATACTTTTCTTGTTCAAAAGGTTAACTGCTGGACACAAGATGTCTTTTACTTCAGTTATAGGCTTCCAGACTAGTTGTAATGTCACAAAATCCTGCTATGTGTGTACATCTTTACTACGATTTCAGGTGAGCACAGACACACTTTCTTGCTTAAGCACATGAAAGTTAAAAACAATCTTCTGGCATCAAACTCTGCTCATATCATTCTGCACACTGAAGGTCAGACACTGACAATCTGAGAGAGCCAATTCAAGTGGATATTTTCCAACGTTGTATGACTCTAGTGGGGATTTCCTCTTTGATGGGCGCATAGGGGTCCACCTCCACAAATACTCAGGGTTAGATTACCAGTAACTTGCTTCCAGTGTCACCCCCCTGCATCAGGTGAAAATGAAAAAGTGGCATGTCTTTCATGCTCAAGGTTAGGATTGGGGATCATTTTTACCTTGTGATAACTCCTGAGCAGCTTCAATAAAAGGCATGACCTTGACACATTTTCAGCCCTCGTTGTGAAGCTCAGCGATTGCAAAGAAGACTTGTTCCTGCTGCCCTACACAAGTGCTACATTGTAGAGGACAGACATTTCAAATTTTGGACAAAATAAGGTGAGACCCGCCAAAATAGCTATGTTCATTGTTGTGTTGTGGCTGAAAGATGCTAAATTGTAGTCAAGTCACTCCAGTGTTCCTGACAGCCAGTTAGGGCAACAATTTTAAACATGTGATAACCACTGAGTATGCCTTGGCCATATTACAGCAAAAAGATACTTTTTCCTATGACTGTATGTGAACTCTTTAGAATTACCTAGATTTCTGCATAAATTGGTCATAAAATGTGATCTCATCTTGGTTAGAGCTGCCCTGGCCTATGAAGAAAAACAAAAACCCACACCCCCAGTATAATTTGGTTTTCTAATGAAGCATTGACTGATGCAATGCCTCAAACTATAGAGGAAGCCACTGCTGTCTAAAATAAAAAAAATAAAACTGCACGTCTGAACAAAAAAAAAAAAAAAAAAAAAAAAAAAAAAAAAAAAAAAGCACCTGGATGTTCCACAGCACTACTGGCAAATATTCTGTGAACAGTGAAACCAAAGTTTGGAAGTAAAAAAGGCACAGCAAACCAACATCAAAACCTCATCCCAACTGAAGTATGGTGGAGGAGAATCATGGTTTGGGGCTGCTTTGCTGCATCAGGGCCTTGAAGGTGTTATGATGGTGTGGTGTGGGGACAGAAAGGACCCAAACGCAACGCTCAGAGGGAAGGAGGTTTATTGAGGGAAAAGGGGGTTGAGGGACTGGAGTGGAGGGAGACACAGGCACGGGGAACCGAGGAGACTGAGACCAGAGAGCCGGGGGACACTGGGGCTGAGGAAGAGAGGAGGCAAGGGAGAACCGGGAGGACGCCGTGGGGGAAGTCCGAAGAGGAGAGGGCCAGAGGATGAGCCCAGCCGACAGAATGGAGGACGAGGGTGAGTGAACCTGGGAGGGAAACAGACAGAAAGACAGGGAAATATACAAGATGTCAGATGCGTGCGCAAGCTTGAGAGGTCGAGTGGCACCGGGTTGGAGCAATGACGATCAAGCAGGGGTTGACTGGAGAACCGGGGTAGAACTACTGTCAGAGATGGAGTTGATTGCTGGCAGGTGTGGCAGGCAGAGGAGGTGGCTGACGAGGTGCAGGTGTGGGTAGTTGGAGCAGAGAGAGAGAGAGAGAGAGAGAGAGAGAGAGAGAGAGAGAGAGAGAGAGAGAGAGAGAGAGAGAGAGAGAGAGAGAGAGAGAGAGAGTTTTATTAAAAGTTTATTAAGAAGAGCACAACAGAAGATGGGTGATGCAACAGCACAATGACCCAAAGCACAGAAGTAAATCAGCAACAGAATGGCTTCAGCAGAAGAAAATGTGTCTTCTGGAGTGACCCAGTCAACCCGATTGAGATGCTGTGGCATGACCTCGAGATCGATTCACACCAGACATTCCAAGAATATTGCTGAACTGAAACAGTTTTGTAAAGAGGAATGGTCCAAAATTCCTTCTGACTGTTGTTTAGGTCTGATCTGCAACTACAGGAAACATTTGGTTGAGGTTATTGCTGCAAAAGGGTCAGCCAGCTGTTAAATCCAAGGGTTCACATACTTTTCCCTTCTTGCACTGTGAATGTTTACATGGTGTGTTTAATAAAAACATGAAAACATAATTATTTTTGTGGCATTTGTTTTGACAGACTTTGTTTGTCTATTGTTGTGCCTTAGACAAAGATGAGGTCACATTTAATGACCAATATATGCAGAAATCCAGGTAATTCCAAATGGTTCACATAGTTTTTCCTGGGACTGTTTATATATATCTTCTTGTCTTCTAAAGGTTTAATTCAAATTTGGTTTTCAATTTGAAAGATTAAATTCCTTCTGGGTAAAACATTCAGTAGAAAAACACAGAGCAAGTTATACCCATTGTGGTTCCATCTAAAAGTAATGTGCCACACTGTTACTACTGCTACTGCTCACTGTGTGTTCAGCAGGTCCAACCAACTACACACCCCCGCTCCCCGCACACACCTGTTCAGTTCTGTGTGAACTGTTCTTTAGGTTCAGATATAGCCTGTTCACTGTCTCTTATTAAAAGTCAAATCTGCTGTTGAAGCATTTATGAAGATCACCATAGCTTTCACTAGGAAAAAATAACGGTTGCTACATCATCTAATTTGAATAAAGTTTTTTATTAGGAGGACAGAATTTGTCAGAAAGTTTTTTGCTTTTCCTAGGCACTCTGATGTGGCTTATAGCAGTGTTTGCACTGAATAGAAAACAGACTGCTCTACCCAATAATACTGTCTTTCAGCCTTTTGACACTGTCTGTCTTTGCATTGTAATACCCATTTTCTTTAACAAATGTTGAGTGTTGCAGGTGTGTCTTTGCATTCTAATGGTGTATCATTTGCTTGAATGTGTGCCTGCATGTAGTATATTTTTGAATTAGTATTTTAAGTGTGTGTGTCTGTGTCTGTGTGTGTGTGTCTGTGTCTGTGTCTGTGTCTGTGTGTGTGTCTGTGTCTGTGTGTGTGTGTGTGTGTGTGTGTCTGTGTGTGTGTGTGTGTGTGTGTGTGTGTCTGTGTCTGTGTCTGTGTCTGTGTCTGTGTGTGTGTGTCTGTGTCTGTGTCTGTGTGTGTGTGTGTGTGTGTGTGTGTGTGTGTGTGTGTGTGAGTGAATGTGTGAGAGAGAGAGAGAGAGACGACCCGGCTTGTGGGGAAAGGGAAGCAACATCAACCAGAATGTTTTTGGTAAAACTGCAAGTTGTTTATTTGCAGGATTTACGAAAGAACGGAAAAAGGGCTGGTGGATGCTGCTTAAATAAAAGAAACAAATATAACTTAAGAGGTCTCTCCAAAATGAGAGATAGCCACTAGAGTTGTAGTACTCGAGACCAAGGTCTCATCTCGGTCTCGACCTTGACCGCATTTGTACTTTGTCTTGTCTCGGTCATTAAGGACTCGGTATTTTATTTCAAGACCAGTCAAGACCGTAACTTTGGGAATATCAATAAATTGCTGTTGCATTGTCTGATTTGTTAACATCCTAACTTTGATTGGAAGTAAAACATATTGCTTTAAATGCAACCAATAACCCTAATTAAACATGCATTGTTCCCGTTAACGACTGTCACCTCTCCCTGCGATGCTTACGTGTTTGTATGTGGGTGTTTTAATGGGAATGTGGATCTTTCAGATCAATTTGTGAAGTACCTATCATGTCGTTCCACATTGTATTGCGTGCTATGCAATGCAGGGAACTGGTCTTGGTCTTGTCTCGGTCTCGCTAAACTCTGGTCTTTTTCTTGACTTGGTCTTGGTTTGGGCGGTCTTGACTACAACGCTAATAGCCACTTGCTAACTCAAAATCAAACTAAATGAAACTTCTACGGACTTGTGTGACAATAATGCTGATTGGTAGATTCAACATCCTGCCAGGAAGTTTACTCAAATATTTTGTCATAGTTTGGTACATTTCAGCGTAATATTGGCAAATATGGGGGAAGTGTAATTTCTCTTCACAGCACTTGTTGTAATGTCCTTGTCCATGGTGCGGATGAAATAGATTTGCCACGTTTTCTTTACATTGTGCTTTGCTCAACGTGACTGGCCCATGGCATAGGCGACATAGGCGATTGACTAGAGAGCAAAATGTCAGGGGGCGACACAAGAGAAAGTTTTCGACTCTGCGCGAATCAGCTGCATAAGGGCCCAAATGCGTCTGAATGATATTCTTGTATGATCGTGCAGCCCAAAAACTACTGCACACTACCACAAGACAGTGCTGGATGTAAAAAAACAAACGTTGAATAAGTGTTCAGAGGCTTTTTCATTTCTCTTAGCCAGTGCACCGACATTACGATGGGTATTATGTAGATGCTGAGGCTTTACTGGATGGTGACATGTTTTGTTCTTTTACTACTATTTGTACCCCGGGCATAAATGGAAAGCTTTGCTGCTTTCATCTACATGCTGCATAATGTACAGAGCATTGCAGGCTGCGTGCACACACAAATACATGGTAGCTAAAATAACTCGACCTGAACTTGACTCTCAAACAAGCCTTTGAAGAAGCGAGGACCAGGTAAAAGGGTCCTCCACTGTCGAGGTCTCAAACTCAAATTCTCCTCACAAAGATAGAAGTGCAAGAGTGCATATACCTGCGCAAACAAGCTATTTTGATTTACCTCCAGTCCTTGAGGGTTTATTGTAAAAGTAGGATTTTTAAACACTGTGCTGAATGCAACTGTAGTGAAATCCCTTGAACTGGTTTTAACTTTAAAATATGCCCTCTTAAAGTGTGTCTAATTGCTTTCTTTGTCTGTCTCTCACTAATAATACCTAATTAATTATACATTATAATAAAATATTTTTACATTCATCATAATAATAAGTTTCTGCAACAAATTTCAACTTCTAAACTCCATAGACCATGAAAGTGACTTTGACATGATAAGCCTAGTTCATACTACGTGTGAACTATTATGTGTGAACTAATGTTATGTGTGAACTATTCAACGACGCATCAAAAGAGCTCACTGACACATCACTGCCAGCCAGATATCTAGCATGTCAAATATCTGGAGGAGTTGGTCGACTCGACATCCACATCCAGCCAATGAGAGCAGGCAGCTACTTTTTCACCGCAAAACACTTTTTACTCCCCTCCAGCTCTCTCTGTAGCTGAGAAAGTCCCTGCTACCTGCGTGTGCTAATCCATTATTTCACCCATATTCTTTGTCTTTATAATTGCTATCTTTATAATAAACAACAGCTGGTTCATGTCATTTCCCTTTTCACATTTCACATGTGTTTTCATGTGGTTTAGAGACCAGCGTCGGGTGACAGAGCCGCTGTCAGCTCGCATAGTGTGAGACCCCCTGTCACCGATGAATCACGCAATGTGAATGAGACTCCCGTCACAAGGTGGCAAGTTGTGTAGTCTGAACAGCATGGCCATCGGCCGACACTGAAAGTCGTGTAGTCTGCAGCAAACTTTCCCCTTTTGACAGTCAGGTGGTGTGATCGCAGCGGATTAAAAGAAATTACATTATCACATTGAGACCAATAGCTACTTCACAAGTATTGGACAAACTCTTAATTTACAGGTGTTCTGAGTTTACAAATGCAGGCTTTAAAAATTAAGAAAGTTTACCCTAATGGCATAAAACAATGTATGTGGGTGGGTGGCTGATGAGTCACCAAAGCCAGACATCTTCAAATCCTATACACAGAGGCTCTCAGAAACACAAAAAACAGCTCAATAAACTGCTGAGAGCTGGTGTGTATTTGTTATGTGTGTGTGGCTGTATTTCTGATATTAGTCAGCTTGGTGCACACAGTTTGTCCTGATTTCTTAGGACAGCTGTAATGAAGATCAGACTTTTGAAAAGAACAGATGCATCTTTCCGTAGCTTTTGATGTAATAGTGAGCAGTTTCTTCTGGTGGGAATTCAGTTTACTTTAGGTAAAAGCCAAAATGAACTACATGGAATGTATTATGCATACAGTGTATCACACCATGTAATCATAAAACTGTTCAACTTTAAACAGCTTCAAAGTTAATGCTGCTTTATGATAAGAATATGATAAAAAAAAGTTGATTTCAGATTGGGAACAACATTCAGTCATGTTGCAGGAGTGATAGTGCTGCGCCATTTTCCCATAAAATTGAAAAAGGTGTTATTTCTTAGCAGTTGTACCGTCCTCAAATTATACAATAAACAAGTCTAAAAAAAATCACAAAGAAAATGATGATTATTTTCCTGTGCATTCATTCCTCCAGCATGGTGGCATCTTCCTCAGAGCCTGATTGGCTGTTGCATGAACATATGGGACAATCCTTTCAGATCTTGAGGTGGTTTGTAAGAAACAGCATAGAAATGAATCTGACCAGATGTAATATATACGAAACCTTAGCGGACATAATACAAAAGACCTTAGAAAGTCTAATGCAAATTTTTAAAACTAAATGTTTTGTGAATTGATTTCCTAACTTTTAATGGTCACTATCAGTCCTAAGTTTAATTGCTTGTAGGCATGGGCCGGTTAACAGTTTCAAGGTATCGTGCTATGAAAAAGTCAAGGTTTCAAAACCACTAAAATTTTCCATTTTACCATTGCCTCTGCATTTTACTGCGTCGAAAAGAAGGAGGCAGTACGACATCCCATCTACAGGAGCACATTCGCTAAATTCAAAGTAACACTATCTTGAAATGAACATTTGAAATAAGCTAAGAGGGTTAGCGTGTTTAGCACTGATGAAATAAATACTTTTGGCTTGCTACTGATGTAGATAACATAGCTAATGAACTACCTAACATCAGTTAGGTATGTTTCTGCAATTTACTATAATATTTCAATTTAACTGGTATCACGTCTATACTTTTAAGTCTTCCACCATTGTGTACATTTGTTAAAAATCATACTAAAAAAAATAGAAATGAAAACATGTCGCTTGCATCTTTTCCACTGTTTGTCTGTTGTACGGAGAGAGACTGTACAACAGACATGCTCTCCCTCCATATGTGCATCAACAACAACACTGATAAAACAATAATCAATTTTATAGTGTTATTTGATATTATTCTTAGCAGCAGTTGTATATGTTGTTGCTTCAAAATAAAATATACTGCATTTAAAAAAAGTTGAGGTTTTTAACCAGACATTTAAGAACAACACATTTTAGAGCTGTAATCACAATACCGCAATGCTGTGAAACCATATTTTTTAATTAAAGTTATCATAATGTGAAAATCTCATATGGGCCCTTGCCTAATTGCTTGTTTGTAGATTTATTTATTTATTTTTAAATATGTTAATAATGTCCTGTGGGCTTGATCACATCTCCCTTTGTTTGTGAAATGTATTCTTTTTTGCTTCTTTCATGTTTCTCCCAGTTCTGACTAAACTGTAATTGTTCAAATCTTTTCAACAATGAATTTTACTATTAAAAATAAGAAATCAGCATAGGGCATCAGGAAAAGGCTAAGAAAAGATCACACAAGTACAGTTGGAATGACAAATAATCAGAATCTGTCCTAGCATGCTCTTTTTAAGTGACATGATGATTTGATTTATTTGTATTCCATACTCTTTTTTTGACCCCGACTTTCCAACTTTTCATTTTTAACACCGATTTCCTCACTTTTGCTGCTTCCAGTACTTTTTCCTGTTAGTAATGTCTTCTCACTTTCCTTTCTCCTTTTGATTCCCACCCATTCTGTCTGTCTCTCCATCCCTCAGGCATTTTGCAGAGCTGCTGTCAGATGTTATCATCAGATGCCTGGCTGCTTTCTCATCTGTTGGCATGTTTTTCTCTCTTCTTTTCTGTCATCCTTTTATAATTTAGCTTTGTCTACATTATTTTTTTAATTTCCTCTCCATCTCACTGAATACTGTTGATGCAAATATAGTGATAAAATGATTCCACCCTTTTTTACACTTCTCTAACATCCTCTGAAGTTCACCCCTTTTTTTCTTTTTTCACTTCCTTGTATCAGTTCCTTCCAGGTACAATACAAGGAAGAGATGTGAATAACGGGAAACTGAATAAAACATGTCCTTCCTCCTCAAGCAACATCACTAACATGGTGGCTGCACAGCTGTCATTGTGTTTTAACAGCTCCGCTGTGTCTGTGTCTTTTGCAGCCTTTGTTTGTTTGTTGCTCTGCTCAGACAGTTAATCAATGTTTTACAACAGGTGCTGTAATCAGTACACATTTCCAATAGTCTGTTTTCAAATGTCAGCAGCTTCTGTCCATAGAGCTCAATGTGGCAGATTAAGGTGACAGCAGGGTTTAATGATAATGTCAAAATACAGTATTAAGAATGAAAAGTAACTGATTCGTGTGAAAATATTTGACTGTGAGAATGTATTAAAACAATGTACTTTGAGGTGAACAATACAAGAGTTGGTAGAGACTTTTTGCCATGTACTTAATTGTGTCTGCATTTATAGATTTTTCATATCAAATAACATGTCAGGGTGGGTTTGCTGTGGGAAGGTGGGGTTGGACCCAAACACAGACGAAAAAAGCAGACTGGTGCAGTTCAATAATTTATTAGAGCAAAATGAGCTCACAGGCAGGTGTTGCTAGGCAGGCAGGTACAAGTAGGCAGACAGGCAGACCGGGAACAGGGAACAAACAGATAACAGGCAGGCAGATATAGGCAGGTAATTGTCACAACGCAATATCCAGCAAGCAGCTAGGAACATGACAGCTGGGATGACAGCAAACAGACAGATTGCAAAGAGGATGATTTGACAATGAACAAAGGAAGTTAATTGGTTTATATGGTGATGAAAGGAATAAGTTGCAGGTGCATGGGTGAGTGGGTGGAGTTGGCCAGGTAACTGCAGGGCTAATGAGGGAAGGGAGAACAGGTGTGTAGAGTGTGTATGATGTGATATCAGTGGTTTAGGAAAAAATATAAATAGAGTGATGGAATGTAATAAAAACCTTACAAGTACTTGAGTATGTACCTACTTACTTCTGGATTAATTAAATGTTATACTACTTTATACTATACTTTCACTACATTCCACTATATTTATCTGACCACTATATTTAGCACTACCACTAGCCGTATGGTATTGTTGGCTTTTAGTGTAATTGGTACAGACATTCATGTTCCTTTTACTTTGGTGATCCTTTGAATCTACCCTGTTTGTCAGTACTTTGGTTTACGACCAAACACCTGCAAAACTAATTCCGTTCCCATCAGCATCATGCATTAACATGCTAAATTAAGATGGTGAACATAGCGAACATTATACCTGCTTAGCATTGGTATGTTAGGTCATTTTGAGCATATTAGTATAAAGACATTAGCTTAGACATAGCAATTAGCTCAAAACATCGATGTACTTAAAGTATATATGAACTAAAAGGTACTGAGGTTTTTACAAAACCTAGGTTCAAATCGGCTGTAAAGAAAAAATGGATCACAATCAACAATCAGTTTGTGGAATTGTCTTGATTGTAAAATTAAAACTTCTAAGTCCATTTGTGAGTTTAAGAAGTATGTTAAAATATCAATGCTGCAGAAATATAATACTGCGAAATAGCAGATCAATTTTATTGATGTAATTTTGTGCTTTGAAGTCTTAGAAAAAGAGACGGCTGCACGAGACAGCTCAAATGAATTGGAAATGTAGTTCTAGCTTAAGACCACATGTAGGTTATCCTCTGCAAGCACGAAGATGTCATGGACAGCCGAAACATTTCTCTTTGAACCACATGCCGGCCGGGGCATCCCTCTCTAACTTCCAGAACCCCTAACATGCACTTCCTGTACTCTTCTTCTTCTTCTATCTCCTTACAATTATCTTGTATTGATTGCACTATTTTGTTAAACTCTTACTTCTTTCCCTAGATATTTACCCCATATATACCATACGTGCTATTAGCTCTTACTAGTATTTATTGATGCACGTACTATTATGTATCGTCACTTGTAGATCTCTAGATCTCTGATTTATTGATGCTTGTTTGTTGCTTCTCAAATGTTAGTCACTTTGGATAAAAGCGTCTGAGTTAAAGTAAATGTAAATGAACAACTTCCACATATTCAAAGTGACTATAATAGATATTGCTATAAAATTGTATCAAATGACAAAAACACTGTGAAAATGTGAAAGGGGTTGCTGGTAGAGGTGAACCCCAAATTATCACCAGAATCTGTAGCTCACATGAGCTTTACGGTGCTTTATAGTGTGTTTCAGATCATTGTTTACCAACTTAACGGTTTGTTCGCTCTCACTGCTCACATAGTGTCTTTTTCAGTCGTAAATACTTGCAAAACCGGAAAACCCACTGTACACTACCAACTCCGTACAATACAGAAGACAGACACAGTGACAGACTAGCTGATGAGCATAGTTTATTGTAGCATTTACTTGCTAAAAAAGCCAGATAATTCCAGATTCAAAGTTGCTTCTCTTGTGGATGCTATGGTAGTATGTGAATAAATGTAATGTAATAACCATCCTTCCATCCATCCATCGTCAACAGTTTATTCTGCGTACAGGGTTGCGCGGGGCTGGAGCGAATCCCAGCTGACATCAGGCAAAAGGAGGGGGTACACCCTGGACAGGTGTAATGTAATAACCGGTAAACTTTATTATTTGTTTTTTTTACACGTTTTATATGACCTCTGCAGCTGTGCATGTGTTTTCTCACTAGGCAATAAAACAGCTCCCCCCTCTGCCAAACAAGACAACCATGAAAACCATAGCCACACTACCTAATCAGTGGCCCGAAGGTTTAGTCACACAGCATCAAACACTTCCTCTGAAGATTCCTCTAAATTGAAGGCTCATGAAAGTTCATGGGGGATTCTGCTAGCAAGGGCTTTGCGACCTTTTTATCACAGCATGCTATTTTTAAATTTCAGGTCAATTGCTCTGCAACATCTGTGATAGCCAGCAAGCTGTCATTTTGAGTAATCATTGGGGGATTTTTAATGCAAGTGCTACTTTGAAGAAAATCTATACAGACATTTTATTTATTTATATTTATGTACACTGTATGATGCTTGCTTTGCTATCGTTTTCCACCCTGATTCACAAAAATGCTCTAAACAGAATCTCAAACCTATAAGGATGGTGTGTGTGATGCTCACATCTTTTGTACATTTTTACTTTTTCCTGATATGTGCATCTGAAACCTGCTGGAAGCAATTTCAATAATTTTACCAAAGGTCTATGTCTATGTCATAACAATAGTAAAAATAGAATACATACTTTTCCATTAGTGGCTTCTCTTGTCCTACCTCTGCCAGATGACTGACCATCAGCACCTTCCTAGACAGCTGTTTAGTCATTAGCTACCCATTTTAAAATGAAGACTGTTCTCCCACTTTGTTATTGTTGCTGTGTAGTTCCTGCCATGTCTGCATGCTTGCCTCTTCCAGTATGTAAACTTGTCATGCTTTATTAGTACACTGCTTCAGAAACTCCTCCCCAGTCTATGTGGCTGACTTTTTGGGCTGCTGGCAGCCTAACTGAGACTTCATTGACAGTAAATAACAAAGACATCACTTTAATAAAATAAAAATTTAAAGCACAAACTAAGGCGCAAAAACTGATCTCACAATAGCTTTAGTAACAGCAGATGAAGTGCTAATAGAACATATTTCCCTGATACAGACAGAGATGATGTGAATATTTCTGAGTGAGGATGATTCTGGTGCTGCTGAGACGACTTTTCCATTCTAAAAGTGGATCAAATGTAGGTTAAAAATCTGTTTTTGAATATTTTCTGCACAGTCTTAATGTGTTTTTTGTTTTGGCAGTATTTCATTTAATGCGAAATGAGAAAGATCACTTAATGTAAGATGACGTCTAAATATGTATAGTCAGTTGGAAAACAATTATTAGGCTACTTGGTCGACTGTGAGTTTATAACCACAGGTCCATGAGTGTCTTAACTGTTTGATTCATATTTTCATCTTCAGTTATTGCCACCAGTATTTTGTATTTGCATTTACAGCCCTAATTTGTGGGGATTTGTTGTGTCATTTAATGTCACAGCCCCTTAGGTTTAACCCCGATATGATCTCTCTCTCTCTCCACAGCTCTGTCACAAATACATTTTCTACAAATCCTGCAGGTCTCCGCCAGGTCCACACTTCCATTTTGACGTCAAAGGTACCGACCTGCAGTTCTCTGATCCAGGAGGATGCCTAGGTGTGGGACTGACTGCGAGACACCATGATTCACCAGGATGTCTGTTTTATGTTGTTGTTCTCTGCTGGTGATCTAATGCGGTGGAACATAAATGACCCCAGCGCACACACACACACACACACACACACACACACACACAAACCTGAAGGTTAGTTCCTCAAATAGAAACTGCTCATTGGTCGTCAGAAGAACTAGATGATCTACTTTTTTTAGTTTTACCACGGACACTACCATTTCATTCTGTTGTAGGCAGACCCAAGAGCGGACACAGAACACAACAGGCCAATCAACCCTGACCTCCGAGTTGTTTAAGCCTGAGATGAGTTCCACAACAGCTGATCAGAATTAGTTTAATCAACTCTGTACGTGTGTGAAATGAAAAAAAGCAATCATCAATGCTCCAAAACTATGATTCACCATGGCAACGGGTAAATAAAAAGCAGAGCATCCATTTTAGTCCAGTGGCCAACGTTGAAAGTATTACATTTTATTCAGTGTAGTTGGCTCATTTATCATTTACCATACTTGAATTTCTTAATGAATGATAGTGCTGGAATGTATGTTACATTCGATTCAATGACATCCTGGTGGTCATGGTGTCTTGCAGTCAGTCCCACACCTGGGCATCCCTCAGGATCAGAGAACTGCAGGTCACCTTTGACGTCAAAGTGGAAGTGTGGACCTGGACGAGACCTGCAGCGGATGTAGAAAATCCATTTGGGTGAGAGCTGTAGAGAGGGGTCAGATCAGGGTTAAACCTTAAGGGCTGTGACATTCTTTGACAGGACAAAACCCCACAAATTAGGTTTACCTTTGATAAATCCTTGCTGAGAATTTTATTCCAGCTCTAGAATTAAACTCGTGGTCTAATATAGGCATTCTTAAACTGATCAAATTTACACTGCTGAGCTCTGCATCATCTGCCTGATGGTAACAGTTCATACTGACAGCACAGAATGTGGGATGAATCACAAAGGATTCTCTTAACCTATTATGCACAGATCAAAAAGAGACTGATTATGATATTTTTTGCAGTCTGAACCAAATGCGATAACTTCCACACCTGATTACACTCACCAAAACAGGCTGAATTTCCCCCTACAATCAAAACACATTCTCTACAGGAGGAGGACATACCCAGTCAAAATGAATATTCAAGATTAAAGTGGACACAAAGATACTTGTAAAACTGACAGTGTGTGTATAAGCTGGTTATGTACGGTTAAAACCAGCTGACTGTAATCACTGACTTCTTTGGGATCACAAATAATCTCCTCTCCTTTTTTTACATTTATTGTTTGTTAGGGTCAATAATAGTCTGTGTCAAATAAAAACTCAGTTCTGTTTGTAAAAAATTAGTGATTACACTTGATAATTGTAGAGTTGATATCTAGTTATCTAAGTTTCTGAATAAAAAAGGTACGGCTGAAGAGTTGTATATGCCTGCATGTCTACTGCTAACTTTGAAGTCCTGGTAGTGTATAACAACTGACCTTTCACTAAGCCACTCACCACAGCTGGCCAATCACAGCGCAGTCTAGGACTCGCTCTAACTGAGGTCCGACACTTTCATGGATGCGCTCCATTGACTCTAATGCAAAAAGAGTCGTTTTCTAGCTTTCTTTTGCTGTATTTTTCCAAGATAGGGTCAAACACTGTTCTTGGGGCACTTGTAATAATAGTTGCTACCCAGAGAGGTTGAAAGGAGAAGTACGATTTATTGTTTTTCCAAAACAAGCTAAAATACATCCCAAAAAATGTAGGCTGTGGATTGTTCCTAATGCAATGTTAGTTAGCTAATGCTTGCTAACTTCCTACTGAATGTAACACTATAAAAACCCTACTGTTCTGCTTTTTAATGATTGTAATAATGAATAGAGGCCTACCCAGCTTTACAGGAACAGTGTTGATCCTTAGTATCGTCTTTTGTCTCAGTCGTCGGGGATGCGATCACTTGTACTGTCTGTCGGACTTAACAGAAACTAAGTGGGGCGGGGCTTAGCGAAGGATCAACTGCCTCATGAAGTATTTTTTCCACAACCCTTGGTTGTTAGGCTTGTGTGGCTAAGACCATTGGACATATTTTATACTATTTACAGTTTTTCTCAAATGCTAAAACACATTTCACAAACGTTTCGTCCATGTTCTCCAATGTCTAAACACGACACCCTTTTCTAAAGCTACATAAACACAACCACACCTTCTCCCTTCAAAACTCAAACTTTCACACCAAAAGAGCAGCTCGAAGCTTTCAAAAATGTAAACACTATACACATCATTACACACTACAGCAAAACAATTGAAAACACAATGCTCAATTTGTGAGAAGGTTCTTTGTTTCATAACTGCCAATGCATATTTTTAGAAACTTTACAATAATGGATCTTCTTAGATCTCTGCAGAGGATTGGGCATTTAGATTTGTGAGTTTCATATGAAGAGTATAAATCTATAGTAAATTCTGTACACTACTGTAACACAACTCAATGCAAAAACAGAATCTATTGCACACAACAGTACTCTTGAAAACATGATCAGGGTGTGAAGTTTTTTTTTTATTTATTTTATTTACAACACAATCACTGTGCGGCATCATGTCGCTGAGCTGCATTGGGCCACATCACCTCATCCACATCGCAGGCTATATTGTCTCTTGCCAGGCACCGCGGGAAAAACGCCCTGGAATGGCGGATCCATCCTTGGAAGTTCTCCACTGGGATGTCAACACACGCCAGCTCCATTGCCCTTAGGAGGTTCTCTCTAGTGTATGGTTGTCTGTCATAAACCTTCCATCTCCACGATGAGAAGAACTCCTCTATAGGGTTCAGGAAAGGGGAGTAGGGTGGCAGACAGACGTTTAAAAAGTGGTTACTGTTGGTGGTGAACCACTCTCTGATTTAGTTTGTTCTGTGGAAGCGTACATTGTCCCAAATGATCACATAAATGGGATGTTCGGGCCCAGGATGGTGTTGTTGGCGGTCCAGGAGGATATCTTTTAGCTCCTCTAGGAAGGTTAGGAGACGTTGGGTGTTGTAAGACCCAAGGACAGCCTGCCAGTGGACAGGCCCCTCCAAACCCATGGCCGCACAAAGAGTAATATTACCCCCCCCCGTTGGCCAGGAACCTCAGTGATGGCTCTTTGGCCAATGATGTTACGGCCTCTTTGCCTTCGTTTCTGCAGGTTGAAGCCAGCCTCATCC
>NC_060157.1:4416714-4429992 GCF_021292245.1 Micropterus dolomieu
GTTTCTGCAGGTTGAAGCCAGCCTCATCCAGGAAGAGGTACTCATGAGGTCTGGCCATCGCGTCCAACTGTAATATCCTCTGTGAAAATGCACAGGTGTTCAGAACAACAGTCAATCAGGTAGCATACTATTGTCCAGAAGTAATGTAGGCCACTGAGCAACACAGTATGTTCACTAACTGTACTGTGAACATGGATGTATACTTACTTGCACATACTCGTAACGTAGGTCTGTGTCGTGCAGAGTTTCGCTCAAAGGGAACCCTATAGACTTGTTTCATCCGCATCTTTTGGCGCCGGAGAACTCAGTCTATTGTGGCCAAGCTGACATCATCAATGCCCTCAAAGTTCACATTATCGGCAATGACTTTGTCTCTGATCTCCCGGAGTCTGATGAGGTTGTTCTCACGAACCATATCCACAATGAGGGTTTCTTGTGCCGCTGTAAATATGGCAACCCTCCCACCTCTATGTGGCATTCTTTCAACTCTAAAGAAAGAAACATGTTGTCAATTGACATGTTTTACAATACAGTAACAACTGATTTGAAACTAATAGACTACTTTCACAGGCTTGTAAAATTGTATTGTGACAAAGAAAGCAATAGAGTACAATACCTGTTGTGTTGTCTGAATGCCCTGATAATGGTGGCCACGGTGAACCTACTCAGGTTTGGACGGACTCTTAGTCCTGCTTCAGCCATTGTCATGCCACGGACAATGACATGGTCAATGACTGTTGCTCGCATCTCGTCCGTAATGATGGTGCGAGGTTGTCTTGCTCTCCCTCCTGGACCTTCTCCTCTCCCTTGTTGGCCTCCTCTTCTTCCTTGGCCTGCTCCTCTTCTTCCTTGGCCTCCTCCTCTTCCTCCCTGGCCTGCTCCTCTTCAATTTTGAGTCGTTGTGTGTAATGAATGACGCCAGGTGTGTTCATTTTGTTCAAATATTGCTGACTGTGGCAAGCATTTTGCATCACATGAGCTTTCATTTGAGAATATGAGCAGAGTTCTTTTGCAACTTGTGTTTTAGCAAGGAAAAATGTGTTAAGATTTATGTGAACGGAGGATTGTGTTTTGTGGATTGTGTCTTCATGTGAAATGTGTTTATGATATTGGAAAATGATGGCTAGATTTAGTAAATGTGTTTAGACAACTGGTCATTTGGTTTAGAGGCTTTTGTGTTTTAGCATTTGAGAAAAACTGTAATACACTATCCAAGGTGGGTTACAATCAAGGACAACTTGTCACAAACTTATACAAATGTCATACACATGTCCCCTGCAGCCACACACTTAAACATGTACATACAATCCCAAAAAGCACCGCCCTTGAGATTGCCCTCCCTGTTGCAAACTGGTTGTCATGGGAGCCAAGACATCGCCATCCTGTACAGTCTCTAGCCTTATGTCATTTCACTGATAAAATGACGCTATTCCACTGAAATAGTAGCACTTCTAAGGTAATGAGATTTTTTCCATCATAACTGAACAATGAAGGTTTTATATCTGTCATTTGGTTGTTTAAAACAGTGATTCACAACCTTTTCACCTCTATTTTACCTTTTAATATATTTACACCATTGGCCTATCTTCTGTAATTTTTTCTCTCACACACACACAGAACTGTTTTTGTCACACTATACGGCCAGAAATATATAGACACCCCTTTGCAAAGTATGTATCTAAGATTTGACCCGGCGCAGCAAAGGCTTGTTCGTTCAAGCCACACGCGACCTCAGCTTTCCCTCGTTTCAGCAGCTCACTTGCGTTTTATTTTCTTTGGTTTTGTTAAAAGTTACCAGTCTGTTAAGTTACACTAGTTTAATTGAAGAACGGCCAAGTTCTTTTCTTTTTAAGCTTGATTCATCGAGCTAATCTCACAGAGGTCGGACCCCCTCCAAGCGGTCCTGCCAGCAGTAACAAAGGACATAACAAACATGGACAACAATAAACTTAAGTGAATGAGTTTTTCCACAGAGCCAAACTTTTTATATGCGTTGTTGACCAATATCAAACATTTGAGGAAACAAGACCCAGAAAGACCAGAAGGAGGAGGAAGCTATCCTGTAAGCTCTACTGTACAAATTTCGTACAATCTATTTTTGTACAACCTATGTAATCCATGCATCCAACGTCAACCGCTCACCTTTCGCCCGATGTAAACTGGAGCCAATCCCAGGCGGGCTACACCTTGGACAGGTCGCCAGTCCATCACAGGGCCACACATAGACAAACAACCACTCACATTCACACCTAAGGACAATTTTAGAGACACCAATTAATCTAGCCTGCATGTCTTTGGATGGTGGGAGGAAGCCGGAGCACCCGGAGAGAACCCACGCAGACACGGGGAGAACATGCAAACTCCACACAGAAAGGCCGGGGCAACCGGGGTTCAAACCCACGACCTTCTTGCTGTGAGGCGACAATGCTTACCACTGTATCACTGTGCCGCCCGCCTATGTAATCCATAAATATAAAATATTAAAATATCTGTCTCTTTGATAAACAGTTGAAGGTAAAACTGTTTGGACATAACAGCTTGTATAAGTTATAGATAAGTAAGTAAGTAACTCTGATTCACATGACAATACAACATCAGCTTAAACTGAATGAAGGATCAAGACTGACGGGGAAAAAACCTTGTCTGTTGAAATAATGAAAATGTGTAGCCATTAACCTATAGTACTGTTACATTATCCAGCAGACTCTCGTGTTTATGTGTTAAGTATGGATATTGATTAAACAAAAGCAGTAATAGAGGATAGGGAAAATATACCTGGTACCAGTGGCTCATCCCAATTCACATCAGCTTACTATCTTATTATGTCGAAGTACCCCTTGTGGTATTTTTAAGTTTGATTATTTTTTAATTGTCGACATGTCTGTGAAACACATCAATGCTTAAGGTGACAGAGAGGGTTGATCAGTGCTGTAAAAGATGAGTCACAGAAGGGTAGACACAGCTGCAGCTAATAAATTAAAGGTATGTTTGATTAAGATGTTGTAGTTAGCAAGCAGCTACCAATAAAAATGTTGTGCTTAGTTATTAAAACATACCTATTATTACATTTTATTAGTTATAGCTGTATTTACCCTGATAACAGGACTGGAAAATGGCTCCTGCAAGAAGTATAGTTGAAGTTTACAAATGAAAGTATTGTTAAATCTCTTCCCACACCCAGCCAACATTTCCGGGCCCTTAACTACATTCATCACTTTAATCATAATATTGGATCAGTGGTGTATATCAACTTAGACATTGTTCAGTGCAACCAAATCAGTGCCACTTCCAAGTGCTGGGCAATAGTTTTAAACACACCCACATTTTTAAATGTTGCCCAGACACAAAGGTTTTCTGTGGTCTGTGCTTGTTCATGTTTAGCCTTTTCACATACATAAGTACTTTAATTCTTATTAATAACGGTGGTGACTCAATGGATTTCAGGACTTCAGGAATTAAATAAACAAAAGGAATTAAATAAACCCTCAAATCTTAAAGTTGCCTTGATAGTTATTTTCAGATGCAGGGTTTCAGTTAAACCTGAAAATGTATGAATCCAGAGCACCTCAAAAGCCACTTCTGATAAACAGTATAACACAGCCAAATACATGAAAGGGGCTGGCCACAAGAGCTAGCTGCTACCTCACTGCCAGACTCCATATCCCAAACAAAGGCATGTAATTTGGTCTGCACTCGAAGGCAATAATCAAGCAACAAATGGATAGAAGCGTTTTCCATTCCTCATCTCGGCAATATTACTCCCCAATTGACAATATTCTGACTAGAGACTTTGAAGCCATCTGCTTAACACACACACACACACTTGTATTTTTGTAGTCTTTAAATAACTACGCTAAGATGTCTGACAGTTCTTCCAGATATCAATGTGTGCATATACATGTATTGGCAATTAGTTATAGACAAAATGAAACACCTGCATATTAAATGAACTTCTATTTTTAAGTCAATCTATTTTTCCACCATACAGAAGAAAAAGGAGTACAATTAAATAATTTTTGTGTAAATAAATACAAATTTCCCTTAAAATAAGGCCCCATATTCTTTTTGTATTTACTTTAAAGGCATCACCAGCCTTACCTTTGTTTAGCTAATTTATTAGCACCTGGAAGAAGCAGATAACAGAATAAAATCTGTAAAGATATGTGAAAAAAAATATAAAATTCCCAGAGGAAACGAATATTCAAAAATCAATTTTGCCGTACTTCTTGCATTCAGCTCCTACGAAATAACCTACCTCTGCAGCCCATTCATAATTTAATCCTAAAATGTTCTTTGACTTTCTCTCACTACATTGATCTTTATTTGTCTGAAATAATCACCTCTTGAGATAATAGTAACAAGAAATCTTGATTTGCTTATGAATGAGCCTGCACAATATCTGAAATGTGGGTTAATGATTTCAAATTCAAGTCTCAAACCTTTGTGTTTGTATGGCACTAAAACTTTGTCTATTTTGACATTTGATTCTGTTTAAAGATCTAAGAATTGGGCCTCTGCTGGTTTATGCATTTTGATCAAAGTTGAAATTAATTTTGTTCATTTTCAATGTAACCTGGTGGTTTCTATGTAGCTGTGGTGGCAACAAAACTACACGGTTATGTTTAGGAAATGTTTAGGTTTGATTCGTATTTATTTAACAATAGAACCGCCAACGGGTCAAATTTACCTGCGGCTGTTTTGTGATTGTATGTATCTTTGTGTGTATTTTTTCGAATAAATAGCTTACTATGGACTTTCAAACTTTTGTAGCAATGTGTTATTCTCTGGATGCTCGGTGGAGTCCGAAAAAACAAGCAGAACCGTAAGAACTAGACGACATTATGAGGATATTACCGCGTATAAAACACGACAATAGTCAATCTTTTTGGTAAATTGTATGCTGCATTTAAATTAAAGCTGTGTAGAATATAACTAGGCTATAACATCTACAGCGGCGAGTGGATGACATCAAAAGAGCCGCCGAGTGTGAACGTGCCCTTCACAGATGCGCAGCGCAAGCTATCGACCTGCACAGTGAAGACAATGAATAAAATAGAATAAACATTCTGTAAATACCTGAAATATGGGGATGGTGTTTTTAGGAAATGCACAGCCAATATGCTAAATGTTTCCCAAAGTGTAGCAGAAATAATCACAAAATCACGTCATTTTTACCCGCTATGGCGGTTATAGGTATACAACGAACCCTGGCGGTTCTAGTGTTAAAATTACGAATTTGTATCTCCGCACATTTTCACATGATGAGGTAAAGAAAATTTTCCTCTTACAAATGAAGACAGAACTGTTTTGGATTTTTGCTTTTGTTGTTTTTTGGTAAGCCCTTCCTTTTGTGTCTTGGTGTGTTTCGTTCCCTGTCTTTGTGTTGTCACATCTCTGTGTTCCTTATGTCATTTGTTCATTTTGTTCTGTTTTCTCTTTTACTTTGAAGTGGTTCTGCCCCTGGTGTGTGGTCTTGACTTCCTGTTTCTGTGTCAGTGACTGGCTAGTGCTTTTCACATGTTTATGTTCACCCTTCCTTGAGACTTGATATCTTTTCATTATTCACTAATCCTAACAATCGCGACCAGGATAAATGGTCACACGATGTTGGTTATCAGTAAGTCAATGATATCTGTATACAAAAGCATATTTGCATCACCCACAGCAAACATAAAAGTATCTGATTGGTCATTAGGTAGTGTTTTAGGTAGTGTTTTCAAAGAGTTCCAGAGCAGATTAGCCATTTAGCATAAATTACCATTTTTTTTCAAAGCAGTTTAGTGGTGAATAGAAAGGGGATTGAATGCTGGAGCAAACTGGTGACAGATCAGTGTGTACGGCGAGCAAAGTGGCTGTAACTGGGGGTGTATGCAAGTGGTACCGGGAAGATAAACCCAGTTTGTCATTTAGTCTATTAGTGAACAGTGAAGAATTATGTGTCAAAGTTAACGAAAGTACACTGTAAACTGTTTCAGCAAGGTAAATTGGCACAAATCTTTCACAATTTTAAATGCTGGTGTGACAGGGCCTATTCATACACAAGACCTATGTGGTGGTTTGTGGTGTATGGGCTTAGTAGCTCCGATATGTAGACAGGAACTAAGCCATAGTGTGTCTTATAAGTGATTAAAAGAATCTTAAAATCAATCCTGAACTTGACTGGCAGCCAATGCAGTGAAGCTAAAATGGGAGTAATGTGACATCTTTGACCAGTACTGGTTAAAAGCTCCGCTGCCTAGATTCTGTATTTTGTACAAGCTGAAGACATGCCAGCTGGAAGATAAAATCCTGTCTTGAGCCTGCCACTCTTTGCAGTGACATTCTTTGTAAATCCTATTTACTCTTCCCACCTTGTTACTCATATCTGTTTGACCAGGCACATATAAACCTCATCTCTCTCTCAGCTTTTGAATCATCCATTTTAACAACAGTCATTACTGGGAAGAGACGTCACTTCTCATAACAAGACTGTTCCTTGTATCAGTGTGGTGAATTTGTGCAGGCAGCTCATGCTCCCATTGCCATTTTGGTATTTTGTTTTCATGCCTTTTTCTCTGGTCGTGTTTGGGTCCAATTACCTTCTCAAACGTAGCTGAACGAATGTGGTTTTGTGTGTTTGTCTGCTAACAGCAAATCTCCAAAAGTTGTGGAAGGACATGGTAGTCATAATTTGTTACAGTGTATTTTTGCTCACGCAGCCCTTATTTTGGTAAGTAGACAATAACAATGCAGGGACTCGTACACACTCATTTGTTAATAACTTGCTTGGCTTTACAAATTATGAAACTGTGAAATGCATTTGTATGGAATGGCATGGAAGAGATCATTTTTGTGCCATGTGGAACCAATACATTCTCACTCACATATGAACGCTTGGTCAAGACCTCTGGGCAGTTTGGTTAGGTTTATGCTTGACCAAGCATTCATATGTGACGACGTGGTAGTGAGAGCAGGTACTGGCTCTTTAACTCGAACAAAAGTTAATTATTGTAATTAAAACATACCCAATGACAACAAATATATCAATGATATGAAATGCATTCTTTTCAGACCCTGTAAGATTATAAATCTGTTTTTCAAAGGATGCCTGAACAACAGTGGAATATCAAGACAAACAAAACTACAAAAGCACATGAAAGGTAAAAGCCAAGGCAGAACCCGCTCTAGGCAGGACTCCAATAGCCATACAGCAGTATCAGGCTATAAAATATACAGAAGTCATTGATGAAAAATAGTTCACATGAAAATGTTTTGATATACTGTTTGCAGCTTAGCCTTGTTCAACATACCTTGATTAACAGGTTGAAAGCTGCCAACAAAATCAAAATAAAGATAAGAGCTGGACAAATTGAAAAAGATGATAATAAAAACATAATGTAACAGTCCTCACTGATGTCACCCAAAACATGCAAATATTAATTTCTCAGATTATAGTTTTTCTTTTAACGATGTTAAAAATAAATATCACTTCTAGTTGGTTTGTTGTCTTTGCAGCTCAGCCTGTTAAAGAGCTTGAAACGTGCTACTTTACATAATGTGTGCTTTTTGGAGAAATGTATATAAAGTATATTTGGATTTGTGTTGTTAAGTCTAACTTTGACCAAATACTCATGGAAAAGAGCACTTCAGGCAACATATTGTAAAAATGTTACTTAAATACTTTAACATTAAGTAACATACTGAGTACTATAAATACTTAATACGCATATACATGTTTTCTTTGATTCAAAAAGGAATTAAGTTAGCATCATGATCAGACTGAATTTCCTTTTGTTTTTTTTTTACTTCAATCTGATATTGTTGATGTTAGCCATTTTCTGTTAGGAAAGGGTTGCTGTCTTTCCCTAACAATCATGACTTTCGTACATTTCTGCCAAGAGAATGTCATTTTCAGTCATCCCAGAAGCTATTTACCAATTAAAGTTTCAGCATTCTCATTACTTGTGTTGTCTGGCCAAATATGACATTTTTAGTTCCTGAAAAATACAACATTGTGGATGTACAAGGTTCACCTTTAAGAATGAATTTACTTTGTGTTACATGCAGTATACTGTGCAACCTTGAAACCACATTTGTTCCAGTTTAACCTAGATGTGCATAAGTCTTTTGGAAATGGTCCTTTTTAGAAAAACAACATTGGTCATTTTAGTCAAACAACTGTTAGCATCCCTTGTCCTACCAACAGTCAAACCATGACCACAATCTTTCCTAACCTTTACCACACACTTTTAGACCATTATTTAGTGTCTTCATATGTCTTCGGCAGATCTGATAGCTATCTGATTTCAAAAAAGCTAAGTGTAAATGCATCCAAAAAGCATTCAAAATGACGTACCATTTCCTAACCTTGGCGTTAGTTGAACGACTTGTCTGCCCACATACCTCCTAGCGCCAGCTGCTCCAGTCCAGTCCACCACACGATGTTGGAGACACTGTAAGTTAATGTCAGTAGTTAGCCATCTAGCTGATTTAATACACTTAACTTTCCCACCTTCCTTTCGTAATTAGCATTTATTTACTTTAAATGAGCTATGTAATGTTAGCTAGCTGAGAGCCCACCTTGTCATTTCATTACCACTATATCATTTCATATTTTATGTGTTAGCCAACACTGGTCCTTAGGCATGAGGAGTAAAATTGTTTAGATACACATTGACAAATATAGAGTTTATTATTTCATTTTAAGTATTTTGTGAGTCTTTCTACATTAAGCATGATATTTGTTTTCACTCTGGAATTCACGAGTTTTACTAGGCGAGGTAAATGTTAAAATCTAGGTGTGTTATTTTAAATGTTTTCAGTTTTATTTATATAGCGCCAATTCAAAACAAAAGGCTTCTCACTGCACTTTTTATAGAGAGCAAAAGATCTAGACAGTGTGACGGCCCATGTGTGATCCGGTGAGGCATCATTCTGTGGGAGTGATAACTCATCACTGTTAACCATCTTTGTTCCGTTGAGGTGACTGCTGATCGGGTGCACCTTGGACCTGTGAGCCAGGGGAGATAAATCTCCACTTGGTCAAACTACACTGCTCAAAAAAATAAAGGGAACACTAAAATAACACATCCTAGATCTGAATGAATGAAATAATCTCATTAAATACTCCTTTCTTTACATAGTTGAATGTGCTGACAACAAAAATCACACAAAAAGTATCTATGGAAATCAAATTTATCAACCCATGGAGGTCTGGATTTGGAGTCACACTCAAAATCAAAGTGGAAAACCAAACTACAGGCCGATCCAACTTTGATGTAATGTCCTTAAAACAAGTCAAAATGAGGCTCAGTAGTGTGTGTGGCCTCCACGTGCCTGTATGACCTCCCTACAATGCCTGGGCATGCTGCTGATGAGGTGGCAGATGGTCTCCTGAGGGATCTCCTCCCAGACCTGGACTAAAGCATCCGCCAACTCCTGGACAGTCTGTGGTGCAACCGTTTGAGCAGACACATGCACATTTGTGGCCTGCTGACCGCTACCTCCGCACAAAAGGCGGAGGTAGCGGTCCTGCTGCTGGGTTGTTGCCCTCCTACGGCCTCCTCCACGTCTCCTGATGTACTGGCCTGTCTCCTGGTAGTGCCTCCATGCTCTGGACTACGCTGACAGACACAGCAAACCTTCTTGCCACAGCTCGCATTGATGTGCCATCCTGGATGAGCTGCACTACCTGAGCCACTTGTGTGGGTTGTAGACTCCGTCTCATGCTACCACTAGAGTGAAAGCACTGCCAGCATTCAAAAGTGACCAAAACATCAGCCAGGAAGCATAGGAACTGAGAAGTGGTCTGTGGTCACCACCTGCAGAACCACTCCTTTATTGGGGGTGTCTTGCTAATTGCCTATAATTTCCACCTGTTGTCTCTTCCATTTGCACAACAGCATGTGAAATTGATTGTCAATCAGTGTTGCTTCTTAAGTGGACAGTTTGATTTCACAGGAGTGTGATTGACTTGGAGTTACATTGTGTTGTTTAAGTGTTCCCTTTATTTTTTTGAGCAGTGTACTTTCCCTTCTGCCTTCTCTGCAACCCAGACGTCCACCATGGCCTGACCGCCCCGGATGCCACATCTTGCTTTGAGTTATTTATGTTACAGCGACACACTTTGCACATTTAAATAGTTATGTTTAGTTCACTCTTTTGTTAAATAAATCACTTTTGATCATTTATGCTGCCTCGTTCCCTCTTTTGCCATGACCCTTGAGCCAGGTTGTGACAACAGTACTCTGTTTAATATTATTTACAGTGACCCAAAAATTCCCAATTCCCCAACAGTGTATGACAACTGCTTTATTGAAAACAGATTACATTTCATTCACTCTCACTATGAGCGAGACGAAAGGAGATATTTGCTGGAACTTGATATTATAAAAATTAGGAATTAGAGGTGGTGATACAGACTGTATTTTATGATAGAGTCTTTGGTGCTGGTTCAGCATTGTGTGGGTCTGTTTTGAGTGGTCCTGATGGTCTGCTGTGGTATGGGGCACCCATGAACTGGTGTAATGAATTTGATTTATCATTATCTAAAGACTGCACACATTAGTTAAATAAGCAAGGCTATAGTAAGCTTTGTAAGATTTTAGTTCACTGAAGCCCGTGCCTGCACTGTATTGGGTTTTCTTTTTGACCTGGAAAAAAGTTGACCCCCCGGTTGTCGTTGTATAATTCGCACCCCGGGTGTAACTATATCAGGAAGTACTCTGTGGAAACAGCCGCTTATAGGGTTTGTCATCTGTAATCTTGGCAGTTAAACTTACACTCTCCCAGTCTCCCTGCTGTTTTATACTGCTGGGTAAAACTTTTGTTTCGCTTTCAGTTCATAAATGGACCATGTCCATTTTTGTGTTTGTTTTAGATAATGGATAGTTTTTAGTTAGCTAGCTATTAGTGTTAAGTGCAAAAGATATTAGGTGCGTTTGAGATGTTTTTAGGTAACCTTATCTGGCTTACTGTTTTTTTCTTGTCTTTTATTGAATGCTGTGTTTATTCTTGGTTGATGTAAAGTGCTATATAAATAAATGTTGGTTGATTGATTGATGAATAAACTAATTCTGTTTGGACTGCATCGGCTATGGCACTGATCATCCTTGGGAGTGGGGAAAGAAAGGAATCATTTTTATGTAACGCTTGTTTCCCCTAGGCCCTGGCATAATAATCAGACCAGACTGCACCGAGTGTACATCAAAAAATGACTGTCTGTTATGTGCCGCTTATGACTCCTCCCCTCCTCAGTCCTCCTTTTATAGCTTCCTTTCATCTTGCTCTTTCTTTCCATCTTAATTGGAAATCACCACCCTGTGACCAAACTACAAAAGCAGAACCATATATTCAAACTTCTTCCACTTCAAATGGCCCTACAAAGCCTAGAGTTCTGTGTCTCTGTGCAGCAGTTCACCAACCAATTTTCTCTTTGACCGGTATCGCTTTCCAAAAACACCCACCAGAAAGAAACAACTGGGCAGATATCGATTTCTTCTGTTGGTCTGCTTATTTGTATTTTTATTGCAGAGTAGAAATGCCCTAGAGTGCATTTCACATAATGGTGCACTTACCTAGACCTGCAATGATGACAGAGATAATAAGAACAAAATGGCCTCTAAAACCAATCCTATGAATGTTGTCCTTTTTTCCAAAAAGCCTGTGTTGACCCTTTGTTAACCATACATGAGCACATCTGTATTTAGCCAAGATAGTTAACATATTGACAGTAGATTAAAAATATAACTAATCTTACTATACGATATTAAATATTTTCCACCCTTGTCCAAACTAGTATTAGGGCATAAGCAGAATTTTATTGTCATCAATCATTAAGCAAACATTATTTTAGTAGATATTTCTTTTAATATTCTGATTATTTTTGTCTTCAAATTTAAATAGACTATATTCATAATGTAATGTGCAATTTGAGTATCTAATGCTACTACCACCACTAATAATAATATTAATAACATCAAGAACATAATTATCCTCAGTTGGGCCAAAACACCAAAAACTCTTGGGCCAGCCTTGTAATAAATTACCTGCTTCAAACTTGTGGCAGGATATGGATATGCGGATAAGTCTCAGTCCCTGGGCAAGATAATCTAGATAAAAAAGTTTAGTAATATTTTTATATTAGCAAGAAAAGTCTAAACGCCTTGCAGGTGTGAAACTTTGATGTGAACCAATGACTTGCGTGAGGTAAACAAAGAGGACATACAAACTAGAACCTATAATACAAGACAAGTTATTGGATTTAATACTTCAACATTATAAACAGAGTGGTGAAGCAATATGCTGCGGATACAATTTCCTCCCCTTTCCTGTAGCCACAGCTAAGAGTCAGGGCTTTAGAAAGCATTTGGTTTTATTGCCCTGATCGATCCAAATGTGATTGATTGATCTGATCTTACAAAAACTACTGTGTTATCACTTGTTCCTCTCCCACTGTTCTAAATCAAATCAGAGGCCAACCAAAACCATTTCTGATGTTGTACAACCACGCCAGAAAATCAGGTTAGGGGATCAACAGGGACTTTAAGACCAACAAAGCTGCAGTGTGCAGAAATGTCAAAAAATCTAAAAGACAGTGATTGGTATTTTCCAGGTGGGTACAAATTGCATTCAGATATTGGCTGATGTAGAAGGGAGGCTCTCTGGATACGGAATCCATTAACTCAAATGCATTTTCTACCTCTGTTCCTGTTTTCTTAGACTAAGAATAAGATTGATCATTTTGTTTCCACTCCATTATTTTGTTTGACATCAGTTTCTCTTTGGCCATTTTCTGTTTTCCCAAACCAATCTGTGATCGATGTATCTGTACAGTGGGGGAAAAAAGTATTTGACCCCTTGCTGATTTTGCAGGTTTGCCCACTTACAAAGAATGCAACAATCTACAATTTTAATCATATGTACATTCTAACAGTGAAAGACAGAATCCCAAAGAAAATTCCAGAAAATCACATCATATGAATTTATAAAAATTGATAACCATCTGATGAGGAAAAACAAGTATATGACCCCCTACCAAACAGCAAGTATTCTGGCTCCTACAAGCCAGTTAGTCTTTCTTTAAGACACAGCCCCAATCCCAACCAATTATCTACATCAAATACACCCGCCTCACCTCGTTACCTGTATAAAAGACACCTGTCAACACCCAAACAACCAGCATCCAACATCACCACCATGGGCAAGACCAAAGAGCTTTCTACGGACATCAGGGACAAGATTGTTGATCTGCACAAGGCTGGGATGGGCTACAAGAGAATCGGAAAGCAACTTGGAGAG
>NC_060157.1:4430092-4451370 GCF_021292245.1 Micropterus dolomieu
GTAGTGAGAGCACTGTGGTTTCAGTTGTGACTGTCCAGCAGATCATCTTTTTGCACTGTGAGTCTCAGCCAGTTTGTGACCGAGCGGAAACATAACTGGTAGAGTTTTGCAATATAAACATCAAAAACCTGAAGCCAGCCTTGCTCTGGGACTGTGAGCTGCACTTTATAGGCAGTGCTGAAGTTAACATGTCTGTGGATTTGTGGTGATATTTCTGCCTGATCACAAGTGTTTCATTTAGTTTTGGTTTCCACCTCCTTGTCTCATTCTTACATACCCAAAGTCCCAAATGGCGTTCTGTCAGTCAGATGGTGTGAAGGGGATACTCCCACATCAGCAGAGCAATAATGCAGAGATGCAGGAATAAAGAGAAAAGTAGTAAGAGAAAGGGAGCAGAATATAAACACCAAAATAAGGTGGAAAATTACCTAGAATAACCTGCTGTCAATACAAGTACAACGCTACCGCCTCGAACCCCCCGGCCGCTGCCGCCACAGTTACTGTCGTTATGAGAGCTGAACAGTCCCGGGAGTGGGTTTGTCACGGTTCTGTCCCTCGCAACCGTGACATGAGACCGTGGACATTTGTGTCGTGGTTTCGGTCTTCAGAACTGTTACAGCCCTATCATTTTGCTTATTCTATGATAATGACAAATCAATGTATAAAGAGAGCAGGGAATGACTGAATTTTCACTTAACAAATCAGGGGAAGGAAAGGTGAGGCCTAAGGAAAGATTGAAATGCAGAAGAAGTCAGAGAATCTTTGACATCTGCTTGATGCACAATTGATGTCCTTTGAAGGCCAACATCTCTTCTGGAATCAATATCTAATATAATATATAATATTTTGTTCCCTAACATCTTGAATATACACACACTCACAACAGTTTAAAAAGTTGCTGTTTGTAACCCAAGGACTTTGAGGCCCATTATCCTTTTAAAGGTGCCACAGTTGTTGTTTTAACATGATGATTTTACAGTTTTTTACAATCACTATGACAATCCTTTCAATACTTTTAACAGTTTCCCAAAACTGTTAAGCCAGTTTGCACAACATCTGTCTGTGTAGGTTATACACTTCACACATTTCTTGTTGCTTTGACACAGAATGTCAACACGTACAGTCAACACACATTTAAAAAGCTTGAACTTCTTGTACACACAAGCTCAACCAAGACCAAAACAATGGATTTTTACTATCAATTCTACAAATGCTTTCACACTGTATGTCACAACAGATAACAAGTTCTAAACCTAACGTATAAGCTAAAGTCAAAGTGAACAGCTGTTCATATTGTGAAATGAAACACAAATATGTCCCCTTCATTTTATTTCATTGCTACTGAGGAACAGCTGATTGGAGTTATGCAAATAGATTAATCACAGCTCACTCCCATCTAGGAAACACACCCAGGTGTTTCAATCGCATGGTATACAGTAAAAGAGGACCTCCTTGGGCTGATTTTGTGTGGAAAAAGGACAATATAGAGAGCAACACAAAGAAGGTAAGGAAAATGCTTGCACTAGGGAGAGGAAGACGAGTACCAATAAAGGGAGACAAGTGGGACAAGAGCAAGGGAGAGGAATGCCTGGACGAGGACAAGGTAGAGGGAGAGGAGTCAGAGTCATGCGTGGTGGTGCTCAAAGAAGGGCCAGAGTTAGCGTACCTGATAAAATAAGTGCTACTATCATAGACCAGTAGTAGTCTCGATTCATGCACTTCCATACTTACACTTACTCTTTTGAGGGCATAAGTGTGTTCACACTGAGAAGTTTTCTTTTGTTTGTTTGTTTGTTTGTTTGTTTCTATACCTGTCCTGCCCAGCAGCCTGGTATAGAGTATGATGACCTGGATACCATATTGTGCCAGTAAGATTTTACTTTAACAAGAGAGTATTAATATACTCCTTTGTCTGTTTTATTATTTATTTAATTATGTATTGATTTGTCACCGGGCCGGACAGGGGGGCAGACATGGGGATAGGGGGGCACAAACAGGCAGCACAGAGACCCTACAACACCGACCATTTTCTCCTGTTTTTAGAAGACCTCTACGAAAGATAGATGCCAGAGGCAGAAAGGGGGCAGGTGAGAGACCACTTGATATGTTCTGTAGAAATGTGATCACACGGGACAATGTGGCATTCCACCATTCTTGTGCAATCACAGCCTGGTTTGACGCCCAACCAAGGATGAGGTCCCTCTTCCTTACCTCTTACACTCCCTTCCTCAACTCCATTGAGGAGTTTTACTCAGCCTGAAGATGTAAGGTTTTTGTCCATTGTCCACAGGAACAAATGTCCCCCCTGGATGCAATGGATGCTGCAAGCCAAGAAATCACAGCTGAACACTGTCAGGGGTGGATATGTCATACAAAAAAAATTCTTCCCAAGATGCCTTGACAGAGAAGATATCAGGTGTGATGTGGATGAGAACAGGTGGCCAAATGCAGAAGTAGATGCAGATTAGAAGATGACTTTTTTATAATTTTTCTGTGGCATTTTCTGTTTGTATATTTAGTATTTTAACATAAATGGCAGCTATATTGCATATTTTGATATCTTGCAGTATTGTCCTGTTGCAAATAAAGCCTTTGCTATACCAATTTTGTCTTTGTCTTTTTCTTAACCGTACATTCTATAAAGCTACTCTGGGACGGGTCATTGATCTTTTGAATTGTATTTCTGAAGCAAAAAAAGGAAAATGCATGCATTTATTTAACAAAACAAAAATGTAGAGGCCTCAATAGAAACTGCAGTGCAAAGCATAATCTATGAGCAATACAATATACTGTCTATTGTATGAGGGCAGACCTGACATTTATGAAATAATAATAATTTCTGTATTTCCATCTGATTGTGTTTTTACGACATTGTGCTTTGAATGAATAAATGTTCCTGTTTCGGTTGTCTATAGTTGTATTTTGTTGTGGGGTTTTTTCCCCTTCAGTGGAATGAGTCATGGATGTGCGTACAAGGAATTAGGACTGAGGAACTAAATGCAAACACTGAAGCTGTTTACACCTGGCATTAAAATGTCGGCAATCGGATCGTGCTTGACCACATGAAAGTACAGATGTTGCACCCAAGACACATTTACGCCGGATTGAGATTCGATTGGCTTAACCCCAATCAACATGCTCATGTTTTTGGTGAACGGTTAATTGAACGTATCTGTTCAATCAATATAAACTACAAAAACAATAAAAAGAAGTACACATGGAAAGGAAATGATGCCAGGTACTTAATTTTTATTTCACTTTCAGTATTACATTGACGCGCCAATGAAGAGGGAGGAAACAGTTGTATTATCCAATAAGAAAAACAAATCATGGTGGTAAGAGATGGTTCACAAAGTTATTATACAGTCTGCTGTTAGTAATTTTCAAACAAGGGGAAGATGTGATGTTCAGTTGTTTGTACTGGACAGCATGATTGGATCTCAATGTGGACACTGGAGATGCAAATTAAAAGGGATAGTAAGTGATCACACAGGCACAGGAAGACAGTCCAAGAGACAGTCCATGATCCGTGCCGAGACAGTGTGTCAGACAGTCTGGCGGGAAGGATAGGTAGAGTTGCGTATCGTCTGCGTAGTAGTGGTAAGAGAAGCCGTGCGAGTGAATGATCGGCCCCAGTGATGTGGTGAAGATTGAGAGGAGAAGGGGCCCTAGCACTGAGCCTTGGGGCACCCCTGTGGAGAGGCAGTGGGAGGAGGATAATTGTCCTTGCCACAAAACATTGTAGGAATTGCTGAGCGTGAGGACAGCAGGATCCTGTGATTGACTGTGTCAAAGGCAGCTGATAGGTCAAGCAGGATAAGAACCGAGGATTGGGATGCAGCTTTAGCTGACCTTTGGGCTTCTGTTACAGACAAAAGAGCCATTTCAGTAGAGTGGCCATTCTTAAAACCAGACTGATATGGATCTAGGAGGTCATTCCATGAGAGGAATTCTGAGACCTTTTTGAAGACTGCCTGATAGTTCTCAGCTTGAGTTGGTTCAAGTCAGTGCTTTATGAGCAAGGGTGTAACCTGGGCGCTTACCTAGGCGGGAATAGAATGGTTGATTTTGAGTGATTTAGAGAATTGGCTAGTTATAGCCGCCACTTTGCCTGTGAAGAAGGCAGCAAAGGTATCAGCAAACAAGTTTGTGGGTGATGGAGGTGGAGAATGATTTAGTAACGCTTTAAAGTGGAAAATAATTTCCTTGAGTCTGTGGCACTGCTAATTCTGTCATTATAGAACACAGTTTTGGCAGCACTGATGCTTGTTGAGAAGGAGGATAGGAGCAATTGGTAGCAAGTGTTAGCCCTTAAGGACTAGCACACCTCTAACATATCATCAGGGTAAACTTTACCTTATCTCCCTTCAGCAGCTGTAAAATGAGGGGATAGATATACCCTGGGCTGTGTTGATAATCCCAATTGTTTTTTGAGTCTAGGAAATCTTCCTTTCTCCCTCAGTCATTTCTCCATCACCTCACTTTTGTCTCAGCCCTTTATCTTGCCTTCAGTGTCTCTTCTATCTCTTTCTTTAGCTGTGGTGCATATTTTTACCTTTATCCACTTTTCCAATGTTATTTGGGCTGTGTCGGCTATAATTTTGTACTTTTTCCAGCACGTCTGCGTGAAGCCAAATGAATAAAAACATAAAAACTCCACATTATAAAAACACTTCATTTGTTCCCGCCTTTAACCTCTGTCCCTCTCAGCATAAAGTGTATTAGTTTTAGGCTAAATTGAGTTCGAACACCCATAAACAACTGACAGCATGGCAGCTTAAAACAAGCGTTAGAGTGTGTGTGTGTGTGTGTGTGTGTGTGTGTGTGTGTGTGTGTGTGTGTGTGTGTGTGTGTGTGCGTGCGCGCGTGTCACACTGAGCACTTAGCACCTGAAAGCTGGACCTGCCACCACTCAGCATGTGAATTACTACTTATGCACACAGGAAGCTTCATATATCACTCTCAAGTCCTACCTCTGAGTAAGCCTTGAGAGTGATTTTTAGTTTAGTTATTTGTGATTTTTAGTTTAGTTTTTACTTAACTTGGGTTAACTTCTAGCTTGTTTCCAAGGAGTCATTCGGAGATGCTTGATATCTTTATTATCTCACAAAAGGAAATTCTTCTTGCAGCAAAAGCATACAAAATTAAAACAATAAAACAATTTTAACATAAACATTACAGTTTTTTACAATCATTATGACAGTCCTTTCAATACTTTTAACAATTTTCTAAACTCTTAACACAGTTAGCACAACATCTGTCTGTGTAGTGTAATGGGAATTCCATGAGTACCATCTCCAAACACAGTCATGTAATTAATGTTACTCACTGAGGGCCTCTGGTTTATCGGGTACGGGGTCAATGGGAGGTAAATGTGGGTGATACTTTACGATGTGTCCATGGGGGTCATGTCTTTTATTGTTTTGTACCTGGCTGTACCAGGGCATGATTGTCTTTACAATAGATTTAGATTGAGCGTTCTCCAGAGACAGCATGAAGACAACATAAAAGCTGTGCTGAGACACTCGGATGATACACTGATGCGTGTGTGTCACAGTAGGCTATACAATTAACACATTTCTTGTTGCTTCTACACAAAATGCATATAGTCAACACAAATTTTAAATGCTTGAACTTCTTTTGCATACAAGCTCAACCAAGACCAAAACAATGGATTTTTACTGCCAAATCTACAAATGCTTTCACACCGTATGTCAGAACAGATAACACCATGTTCTAAACCTAACTTACAGACTAAAGTCAAAGTTGACAGCTGTTTACATTGTGAATTGAAACACAAATATATCCTTGTTATTTTATTGTATCCGTTTTTATGACATTGTGCTATGATAGACTAAATGCTCCTGTTGGAAGAGAACATGTGTTAGTGTTTTGGAAGAATTATTTGATTTGGGGGAATGTTTGCAGGGTTTTGGCAGACAAAATGTATTGTGTTAGTGTATTATGAAAATTAGTGTTGGAGTTCAGTTTACAATGTGTGATTTTGAACATGAAATAAACCATTTTGCCAATTGTCTGTTGTAGGTGCATTAGATTTTTTTTTATCGGTTTGGTATCATTATCGCATGTATGTGGTAAAACCTTTACTACAAAACTGTGCATTGTGCATTCATTTGGATTGCACCACACAATCCATTGATTCAAAATATAAGTTTCTTGTGAAAAGTCATGAGAACATATGGTTTAATCACTAAAACACAACATAAGGATATCTTTTCAGTTTAGTCGTTTTAACTGTCAGTGAATCCAATGATAAACAATGCAAGATACATGGTTCAAAAGGCCTTAGAAGGGCTGAAAACAGTATGTTACAGTACTGTAAAAAACAGATTACACAGTTTTCACATTAAGCAATACACTTTCATTGCCAAAATTTTACAGAAAAAATTGTTTCCTTAATATCTATCCTATATATAAGCCAAGTCAAGATCAAGTTGTGATCAATGAAGACATCCTCTACAATCGTTTGTCAAATTTGTTTTTATTTTTCCCCAGATACATCACAACATAGGTATACTCTATAATCAAATGTACAGTTACAATAAATAAAACAAATTGCTGTAACAAAATGAAAACAAAATTTAGTACACATTACATTCATTTGGATTGAGACTGTCTTGAGCATTTGGCCATAGATTCTCGTCCACATCACAATGTCATTATTGCTCATGCAAAAAAAAACTTTTGGCATGGCGAATCCATGCTTGACAGTGGTCTACACATATGTCATCACATGCCTCATCCATGGCCTGAAGGAGTGTGGCACACTCAAGGGTTCGGAGATCATAAACCACCTCCATGTTGAAAAAAATTCCTCAATAGGGTTGAGGAAAGGAGTGTACAGGGGCAGGTAGAGGATCATGAATCGGGGATGGACCTGAAACCATGCTTGAACCACCTGCATGGTGAAAACTGACACTGTCCCACACAATTACATATGTGATCCCTTCACCTTGACAGGCTGGCTCAATTTCATTGAGAAACTCAATGAGATGTGCAGCGTTGTAGGAGCCAAGTAATGGCCTACATCCTACCACACCATCTTCTGAGATAGCCGCACACATGGAGATGTTTACTCCACGTTGTCTAGGCACTTGGACATTGGCCTGCTGTCCGATGGGGTTATGTCCACGGCGACAAGTTTAAGCCAGGTGAAAGCCAGCTTCATCAACAAAAATGTACTTGTTATGGTTCACATCAGCATCAAGTAGTAAAAGTAATACCATATATAGTGCTGTACCTGAACATATTCAGCCCTCAATTGTTTCACCTGGTCATTGTTTCTCTCAAAATGCACTCGGTATATATGTTTCATTGATACCTAGTGCCTCTTCAAAAGGCGGGCTGCTGTTGGTAGGCTGATGGATACCACATTGGCGAACATGTCATTGTTCTCCTCAATTTCCTGCTTTATTTCCAACAGCTCGAGGGCCAGGATCTTATTCCTGGCCCTCACCATTTCCACCACTGTCAGCACATGGTCACGGCCACAACTGTGGGGTTTTCTGACAACTCTAAGCATAGAAATGAATATAATGTCATTAGATCATACTCATACATCATACATATTAGATCATGAATTTACATGCATTACAATTTACAGTACTGTAAATCGAAAGATAAAATATATCCTCCAAACTTTCTTGACAAAAAGTTTGGATGATTGAATTGACAGTTGATCTTTTTAAATTTGGCTCAGTTAATCTGGCAGCCTCTGCTATACTAAGGCCTTGGTTCACCACATCATCGACAATGATAGCCCGGCATTACGGTTTACGGTTGTAATTTGTGAACTTCGATATAAGCCTATGTTTTCATTAGTTTATTTGATAGGATAGCGCTGATTTCTAGTTAGATGTGTTTTGTTTGTTATGTTGGCCTTGGTTCACCCTGAAGTAAAACTTAGTTTATCACTACTTGTTTCATTCTGTTATATAATATAATATCATATTCACGATTCCTTATTTTACAATAGTCAAAGTTGTGTTCATGTGGCTTCTTGTGATTTCTTCGGAAGAGGGGGTAGTTTCATGTTATGTCTGGGCCCATAGACCAGGCGTAACACCGGACGTCATTAGAGACAACAGTTCTGCCTCTCCCTCTCTGACAACCAACCATTCGACAGGCCCTTTGACCACCTCTCTGACCTCTCTGTTCTTGCCCATGGCCACCTCTCTGACGTATCCCTTGTCCACCAGCTTTTCCTCTTACTTTCTGTCTATACTGCTTCATGTTGAAAGAAAGTGCCAGTGTCAACACATCGTCTTTTATTGGGTGACCAATTGTGATAACCAGGAGAAATCAAGCATAATGAATCAGCAATAATGAGTATTCATGTGTTAGGTTAGGTTCCATGTAATTCAGATGACAAACACACACTTTATATAGCTGACAAACCAATTCCAAATCTATAGATTTACCAAACAATTTAAACCAAATTATTAAGATCAGTTGGATTCAGTGTTGGTCAAATGTATTTATGCAAATCAGAAGAGAAGCATATCAGAGGTATTGTGAGCATTGCATTGTGAAAGACAATTACTTCATATGAAAGGTATTTCTTTGATGATGCACTGATTTGGTGTGGTGAAAAAGTTACTGTGTAATTTTGTGTGTTGTACTTAGTACAAAACTCAAAGCAGATCATCAAAAAGGCTGTAATCACATGTTCAACTGACTTGTCAACTTGAGTTGTGAAATTTTTCCACATACTTATGATAACAGATATATGTATGGTAAGCGTTAAAAAAAAACTGTAAGAGTTTAGAAGGATTCAAAGGATTGTCATAGCGATCGCAACAAACTGCAAAACAAACATTAAAAAGATGATGTTAGTGAAGTACACTAATAAAACATGAGAAGGCTACTTTTGTCTACTGTCTGAAATAAAATAAAAAATCTTTAATGACCTGGCAAATGTGCCACTATTATTATTACAGTTTTTTGAATTTGCTTATACATGTTTTGCAGAATGCGGCTCATTGTGTCAAAACTGTACACACAAGCCAAATAAGATATAACAATTGGAGATAAATATGTCACTTCTATGTAAACATGAAACTCAAACTCAAAACTCAACACCTAACAATCCTTTTTCAAAATGGCATTTTTGCGACAAAATGATACACACATGCACCACTTCAATTACTCTTTCAGCAACAACACACTGATGTGCTTTTATACAAAACACTGCCGTGTACTTTAGTACTTTGTATACCTATTTCTCATACAGGCTTCTGTGAAAACATTGTTCCAATACAGAACATCTACTCACATTTCAACGAACGTAAAAAAAAAAATAGAAAGGCATCAGAAAAAATACATACAGTTCATTTTTTCCCAGTGCAGGTTTTTACAACAACCGACAAAAAACAGGGAAAAAATTCTTATCAAAAATTTTATTTTACAGTAAGATATGGGGTGGATGGTTTATGGATCCCACCTTCAGTTAGGGTCTGGCCACGTCACGTCATCCACATTACGTGCAACGTCGTCCCTGGCTAGGCAACGTGGAAAATATTGCCTTGCATGTCGTATCCAACCCTTGACTGACCCCACCTCAATGTCTCTGCATGCCTCTTCCATTGCTTGCAGAAGAGGCATGTGAGAGAGTATCGGCATACTGACACGGTTGATTTTATGAAATATTGTGTGATCAGCAATGATTTGCTCTCATTGTTGACGTAGGTGAATAGTGTTGTTTGCCAACACTGTATTGACAATGGCCAGTTCCTGTTGATGGGTGAACAGATGTTTCCTGTTGATGGGTGAACAGACGTTCCAAAATGTCCATATTATGGATGCTAACATGTGGCGGCTCAGGTTGGGCTGGACTCCCTGCCCATCCTTTGTCATCGTCAGGCCGTGATTTATGACATGGTCCACGACAGTGGCCCTAATTTTATCGATACCCTTATTTGTTCTTGTCCTTGTCCCAATCTTCCTCCTCTTCCTCTTCCTCTTCCTCTGTCTCTTTCTTTTTCTCTTCCTGTGCTGTAATACAAAACCTTACAGGTTTAGCTACAGTAACTAAGGAGGGTGGGGCTTAGTAAATAGTCAATTACAACTAAAATGGATTTCATCATAACAACATATGTTTAAGGTTTTTGGTAATTACTTGTTTTGTAAGGTTAGAAATTTTGACACTTTAATTTGGAATCCAAAATATATGTAACTACATTCTTTGTAACTTGCTGTGCTGTTCTTTTCTGGTGTTCATACCACATATGATCACGTGAGCACTTAACTGAATATGAGCATCTCTCCAGATGTCTTTCTGTTATTGCTAAGCTTTCCATGTATAATGATCTACTGACTGTTAAATCCCAGCACCCAGCAACACACACATGTTTCCGAGACTATTGACGGTGGTTGTCTGTGACCGTTTAGCAACCGTATCTATGTCAGGGTTTTTTTGTTGGTTTAGTTTTTTACCAATAATCAAAAGCTGGTTTATAGTGCACATACCTAGATATAATTTTTTTATTTTTACATACCGACCATTTATTGGTATAATGGGCTCTTACTGGTCTTGTGTGAACACTCATATTGAGTGTTTTACTTACTGGGGGAGGTTGAAGCTGTGACTGTGTCCTGTGCTGCCAATGAAAGCATACGGAGGCCTTATTCATCATCGCTTACCCACCTGTGGGTCTGTGTCAGGACGTTTATGTTCCCTTTGTGCTCATGGACTTAAGACGGGGCATTATGGGAAACCAGAATGGTCTGGTCTTTGAATCTGCAATATTAACTACTGTAAAGAAAGTGCTCTATTAGGCTGGTACTCCTCACTTCTTCTCCAAATTTTCGTATTGTTGATTCATCATTTAAATTGATCACTTGATCACATTTTAAAGAAAAGTCATGTTCAGTATCTAACTTTCCTAATTCAGGGTTTAAATCTAGTTCATAGATTTCTCTTAAGACATGAATATTACTTTGATAGACTGCCGACCTGACAAGGGGTAGTGGGGTAACTAAATAACTCAAGTACTGCTACTTTAATATATATATATATATATTATAGTATCAAAATGTCTGCTCAACATGAACTTCTGACAGTGAGATCTGAGATCTATTTTGCTGCTTGAAATCAATAAATATTTTTTTAAATAATTTATTCCACGATCTAAATCCTATATTGGAGCGGAGGCAGAAATCCCAGAGACAGATATCTCAAAATCCAGACAAATAAAATAAAAACAAAAGAAAAGTGACTGAATGTTTTTTTGACAGAAGTATTTTCCCCTCTGTGATAAGACTTTACAAGGAAACTGAACTAAAGGAGTACATTCTAGACAAGAACACACTGAGAAAATGGTGTGAATGTACCCTTATACTCCTCTTTCACCACACACACACTCACACAGCAGTTTAATGTGAAGTCCATCCATCAGCTGTTGTTGACAGGGCTTTTAAGACTGATACCATCACCTTTCTCCGTTTGAACTGTCAACACCTTCAATACATAAAACACATTTCACTTTGATTGAGCACTTTCACACGTTTCTTTCCACCAGCTACAGTTCATAAATGTTATGCCATAAATTTTGGATGCTCTTCAGACATATTGGCCAACATAAACACATTCTTAAAGTAAGCAATCAAATTGCAGGAAAAACATTCTGTTAACCCAGCTGGATGGGTTCTTTCGGTTATTGCTAACTTGACTGCAGAGCCCTGCAAGTGCAAAGACAATGCTAAAGGAGTGACACCAAGGGGTCTTGACCAAGCGTCCACATGTGACTACTTGGCAGTGAGACTGATTTCTTCCAGGTGCTCTGGTTTCCTACAACACATTCAGATTAGATGAAGTGGAAAGTTTAAATTGCTTTTAGGTGTGAATGTCTTTGTTTGCTGCCTGCTGCCATATATTCCAGTCCTCCTGTGACACTGAACTAATAAAGAGGGGATATCAAATGGATGGATGGATACATTTTGAGCCCAACCATGACATAAACTGTCTTCTAATATTAAATATTAGGATGAAGAATAAAGGGTCTAAGGACAGTGGGTGTCATGTCCTACACAGATTATAAAGCCATTTTGAGGGCAAAAATTTGTTATATTTGATTTTAGGAAAAAAATGTTTGTTTTTTTCAAAGTCACTTATTCAAAACGCTTCATTCAGTCTGCATTACCAACATGCACCTTGGCCAAACGGTTAATCTCACCACCAAAACATTTCATAGTCGCAAAATAAGCTTGTTCAACCACAGAACTAAAAAAAAAATTAGTATAAGTATAAGAATAACATATTTTCACTTTATTGAATGTACTAAAGTATATGTAACAAGAGTAAATCAGAAATGCAGACATTTGCTTCAATGTCCTTTATTTATCCAATAATTGCAATTTATTTACTAAGTTGAGCTAATTCCAAAAATTTCTGTGCTGCAATACAGTTTTTCTCAATTCAACTGGTACTTGAGACACAATGACCACAACCTGTAATTCATGTACCAACACCCTGAACCAATTATGCTAAAATACAAGAATATTTCCTGCATTACACTCAGATTGCAGTTTCAAACCACACTTTTTTCAAAACACTAGACACAGTTCTCTATGTACATCGAGGTAAACATTTACGTAAATATTCTGACAACATTTTCTATATATTTCAGTCTGGTTACTGAAGAAATGCATCATTCTGTTTTGAATGTGTTTTTAACAGTTTTGGAGCATGCTAGCGTTTGAAAAATGTTCTGCAAATAAATAGTGTAGGTGGTGGAGTAGTGTTTATTGAATGCATTTTGTGTGAAAGCAATAAAGAACGTTTCACATTTTGAAAAAATACATCAAACACATTTTGATGGAATCGATAAAATGCCATTATGTATCAGAGTTACTGGTGCTTGATTAATTATGGAATCTTTTCACATACTCCTGAACGTATTTGCATGAATATATGAGATGGAAATACAATGAACACTTTTTTAGAAAATGTCTCAAATTTTAGCAGCATTTGAATAAAAAAATAACTAAAGCCACAGAACATTGACAATAGTGCATGGATTGTGTTCATGCATCTGGGTCTAGTGTAGTACAGAGTTTAATTATTTATATACTTACATGAATTTGTAATGTGTCTTTGATTTGTGTTATTGATTGATAAGTCACTGCATCAACTCCTTGTATTGATTCTGATTAGGTCTGGTGGTTTGTATTGATTAGTATACCTCTTTACATGTAGTATTACTTCTAAGACACAGTGTATTTATAAATGACACTGTCGTTTTAATTTTGGGCATCTCTGCCTGCCCTAACAGCAGTTAATCAGTGTATGACAGCTGAAGAATGTATCTGCTGGATGTAAATGTAATAGAAAATTAAACAGTGTGTTGTAAACTTAGATACCACTCCCTGGAAAAATACACGTAGCTGCTTCATGATTTACTGTAATTTCCTGTGCAGTCTTCTCTCGCTGCCAGGAACTCTCAGTGGAAAGAGTCATTACTAACTACTGTGCTGACACTGTTACCCAGATCACAATGTTTCCCTTGATCTCAGTCTCATAATTGAACACAATAGATTGCCAACTTTCTCACTACCAAATAAGGGACAAAAGGCACAACACGTCTTGCTTGGTGCACAGTACCACGGCAGCTTGGATGTGGTGATGTTGGTGTTGTATTATTGGAAAGGCAAAAAGATTGTATATTCCATTTAGTCTATAGCTTTCCTAAAACTCTTTTATTATGTAAGCTTGAATAATAAATTATCAAAGATATAGCCTTTAGAGATTTTTTCTAACCTGCCTTATTTTTCCATATGCTGCTGATCTCCAGTGCCAGTGTCTCTTCACACAACCAGCCTCACCACTCTACCTCTATTACTCAGTCATGCTCCCTACTCCTCTATCTGCCAGCCTCTTGCCACCATCACATCTACACTCCCTCAGCAATATCAGTAGTCATTAATAATCCTTTTGTTACAACTTTCACCTGCAAGTCTGTGTCTGCTCTTGGGTCTGCGCAAACACAAACCTAACAGAACAATTTGGCCAGAATGGACCTAGCGGACGCAAACTCAACCCGACAAGCCCTTGGCTCACAAGGCGCCCAGGTAGGAAATCAGTAACAAGCTATTCAGGAAACAATGCACACTCTTCAAAATCAAACCTCCAGTGAAGCTCAGTTCAGCGGACAAATGAATCAAATCACCTATCACCTGACCCCCACTACGTCCCTGCTACAGCTCCCTCAGCTTCCTTCATAACTCTTTCATAGTCACCCATTGAGCATCTTGTGGGCCTTTTTTTTGATCATCCTGTTGAGGCAGGGAAACAGGAAATAGGCTGTACTCATTAGGTCAGGGCTCCAGTTCTGTAGTTGAATTTGGGGTCAATTTTAGGACTTTGAAGCTGATAGTGGCTGGGATGAGACTGCGCTACAGGCTGCATTTATTCGTGGTCTCTCTGAATACAGTAACATGAGTTAGGGGCTAGGGATGAAACCACCAGTTTGGATCTGCTAATTTCTCTCTCCATTCACTTAGATAATTACTTTAGAGGGCCTAGTAGAGACAGAGCCAGTAGTAGACCCATTTCCATTCCTCACCCTCAGTCCATAAATTCCCCTGTTAGCAGTTCTCATAGACTAAAGTTGGTCTTCCAGTGGAATCCCTCTCAGAACCTGAGGATGGGATAGTTTTGGATGGATGTTTACTGGCACGCATCACTTGGTTAAAGTAAGGGATCAATTATTAAAATTTTTTATGTGACATGATTTTTGTCTTTGAAGTTGTTTCGTCCAACAAATAATACACACTTTTTTGAGGTTATTATTCACATGAACTGAAGAAATTGGTTTTCAGTAAAATGTAATTTAAAATATTTTTTTGTAACATTTTACATACATTTTTGTTTAGCTGAAGACAGTTTCCATAGTCAGGAATGTGAGAAAGAAAGCAACAGTGAGGCAGTGAAAAAGAACAGTGAGTGACAGGTGCAGAGTAAAGATAAATAAAAATGGCTGAGCTTTTAGCAGAGGTGCTGTTGAAAGAAGTGTAAATCTCAAATATTGTGCTGATGTGAGGGATCAAAGTGTTTATGATTGACGGCTTACAGGAAGCGAAGAGAAGGGGGAAAGTGGCGAGAAGAGATATATGGAAGAAGTGTTTATTATACACCAAGCATGTATAATGGGACTGGATGCCCTCTCCATGAATCCAGATGAAAGAGATGATCCTTTGTTGATTTCATCCCATTTAATCCACTTTAGCAGTGAAGAGGAGAATGAGATTAAAGGGAAGAGCAAGGTTATATGAGGATTAATAAATCCAAAGGCAACTGAGCCGAGAGAAAATGGTCACATTAAAAGGATTTTTTTTTACAAGCTACATATATTTTTCATGGTTCTGCCTGTCATTATATCTATTTATGATGCTTTTACAAATTTAACTGGTATGTATCAAGACAACAGAGCCATCTGGGTCAAGCAGGAGCGAACAAGAACAAGATAAGTCAGATAAACAGACATTACCAAAATGTCTTTAGTCAAGTAAATTTATTTAAATATCTCAAAATTGCCTCAAGGAGCTTAGAAATGTGTACAGCATACAACACACTCTGCCCTTAGACCCTTGATTTGAATGAGGAATTGCATGAGTGACCTGTGAATAGATATTGTCTTGTTTTGGACAGGAAAAGCAGAGACGGGAGACGTCACTTGTAATCGTTCAGCAGGCTGTTCTCTGTCTTTATTAAACAGAATATATCTCTTTTTTTCTTCTTCATTTAAACCACTTAGACATTATTCCTTTTAACAAATTACACTTTTAGCTTCACATTACAGCATAGAGGTTAATCCATTAAACCGCTGAAATAACATACAAATTATATAAATGTGCAAATTTCTTGTTCAGTTCAACAGAAATACTTCACCTCTCCCAGTCTGCTACTGGTACACTTATTGCTATTTACTAGCTCCAAAATCATATACATCCAGTAGCTTTGATGTTGTTAAGCCTACTTGTTTCACACTTTTACAGCATTCTCAAATACAAAATATGAAAACGATACAGAGGCCTACATTATAGAAAATACACGTTTTTTAAACCTTACCAACATGTTCCAACTATTCAGTATTATCACGGTGACATGACTTGAAAAAAGGACTTTACACATTCTCAACTCTACAACCTTTAAATAACCATACTTCAAACTTTAGCTTTAGCAAAATCAAAGAAAGGTGCAGGAGCAATGACCATAAAGAAAACAAACGTAGTTACACTTTTTACACAGGGGCAAGCTAAACTTCAACATCTCTTGACTGAATAAAAAAACATTGTTTTACACTTAAAACGTTATCAGAACAATATAATGAAGGCTTTAAAAGTACTTAGAAATGTATTACAACAAAATATCAAAACATTACTAACCTGTTTTGTACAGGAAAAGCAGAGACAGCCTACTAGTGCTCACATAAGTGGACACTCTCTCTTGTGGTGTCATTGAGCACTACTCAAACATACTACTAAAATCGCGTGCAAAAATACATTCACATTGTGCCCTTTTTTTACAGGCTATTGCACAAAATAACAATTGTGACAACACATTTGTTGGTGTCACAAACCAGGAAGAGCATCAGAGGAGGGATCCTTCTCCCAGGATGGACAGACATGCATTAAATACAGAATAGACCAACATAATAAAATTACAGTACGGACAGTGATGATGACAAAGTTATGTCTGCTCCATGGACTCCTGCTTTTGCAACCTGGGATGTTTTTGATTGCTTGCCATATATTGTTGGTGTTGAGGTCTCTCTCCAGTCTCTGCTGATGTTTCCGTTTCGCCTCCTTGAAGCCAACTTTCAGTCTCGCTGTGCCGGTGTTGTATGCTTCTAGCTTTTCTGGCTATGGATAGAGCTCTCACCTCTTCATTCATTCAGGCTTTCTGGTTGGGGAAAGAATGTATTGTCATTGTGAACATGTCAGATGTCACTTATGATGCATATTCCTGAAGATTGATGTGGTTCTCCTCCTGGATGGGAGCTTCTCTGAACATGTGCCAGTCTGTGCACTCAAAACAGTACTGTTGAGCTACTGTAGCCTAATCTGTCTACGCTTTGACTGTTTTTACTGTAAGAAGGCAGGAGAAGCAGAGAATAGACCAAATGGGGATGAAGGAAGGCTTTGTAGCTGCCATGAATGTTCGTGTAAACACGGTCTAGGATATTGCTTTCCCTTGTGGTGATGCGTACATGTGGGTGGAATTTAGGTAAAACAGTTTTAAGATCTGTTTTATTAAAATCACCAGCTAAAATAAAAACACCATCCTGTTGGTTTGTCATCTGACTCCTGCTGATTGTGTCTGGAGGAATGTAAAGGGCAACAAAAAAACACCACCGACCCTAAGGACAGCCTCACAGAGCAGCTAGTATTTCTGTAGACTGTTTGCTTGGAAGGTAGCCAGTGAGTTCAAGATTACTGCCACAATCAAATGCTTTAGCCCGCCTCTCAGCCGTCCACTAACTGGTCATGCTATCAGGTGTGAAAGGTGAAGTGCCAGTCTTAACCGAATTTTAGCCGTGGTGAAGTGTGTGGATAAAAAAGAGAGTTTTCTGTGTGAGAGGCCATATTTCAAGCTATTGTGCCTATTCATTGCACTGGTCACGTTTTTTGAGTGGAGTTCTTTTGAAGTTTTCCGAGACTTTTGATGAGATCTCAGAGCCATCAGAGATTTCAGAGAGAACATTTTGGATCGCAAGCCCAGCCCATGAGAGACAGAGCCTTTTTGCAGTAAGGAGGCTGTGAACTCAAGAACATTCATGTATTCCACCATTGTGTCGAGTGCGGTAGGACTGAACCGTACACACAAATACAGCTCCGGAGACACACACACTGATCTTCATACTAATTCCGTATCAAACTTGGAGCAAGAACTGAAATTGTTTTCTAAACATCCTGTGTCTTTATTGTTATATGCGCACACTGTTTGTTTTTTAAGTTTTTTATTTTCTACATTGAAATTGAAATCTATATTGTAATGTGAACTTACTTGGGGTCCCTCCTACTTGTTAAAATTTACAGCTGTGTCATGTGTTTCTGTTTCACTGTGGTTGCCCATCCTTTTGGCTCCCGCCATTCCCAAAGTCTTGAATCTGAATCAGGTCCAACTCCTACAGTTGCTTTTACTATTCATCTCTAGCACTGTACTTAGAGGTAACACATACTGGTTACACCAGCAGATCTATCTTCGTAGAAACTAAGAAAACTCCATCTGCTGATTAAGACCATGTGATATGATTGACAGCTCTGGAAAAAACTAGTAAGTGGACCTTGAGTTGTGATATTTTATTGGAAGTAAAAAGTAATTTTGATACAAAGGAGAAAGAAACTACCTTGAAGCACTTTGATATGACCTTAAATTACACACACAAGCTGCATGTATGATGGTTACAGCCCAGTAAAAACACACTTTGAGAATTTAAACTTATGACAAGACCCCTTTCAGATACTGACAAAGAGACAACAACAGGAACTGAATAAGACATTTGACAATACTTAGAAAGAAAATACATGGGGAGAGAGAACACAAGAGGGGGCAGAGAAAAACATCAATCCCACAAACTTTCATTTTCAGGCTATCATCTGCTGTGAAGGAAAATGAAAGAGGAGGAAAGCAAGAATTTGAAATGAAAGAATGAGAAAAGCACACTTATGGTGCAGTCAGAAAGGAGGTTTTATATTTGGTGTGTGACAGATGGTCTGCCAGAGTTATCCAGACGAAGCCGACTGCCTTTCACACTGTGGAGCTACCATGTCTAAAACTTTCTGGAAATCTTGCAGCCGTATTAGACCGTTTTTTTTCCATCCAACACGTTATAGAAAAAGTTTTGAAACTTTTGATTTGCAGAGAAGATGTCAATATGTTTCTTCCAAGGCGGACTGGTTGACTTTACTCACTCTTATCATTGAATGAACTCTGAGATTAAAATATGTGATTCTGATGCCCATGAAAGAACCAATCCAGCAGACTTTTATCAAATTTCCTCAATCCATTTAACGACACATACATTTTTAAACCCTTCTTCAAGTATGAAACTGATGAGTGTGTGATGCTCAAATAGGTAGATTTGAGTGTGAGAGTACACTTTAAGAGGCGCCAATTTCACACAAGAAGTTCAGTTTACTTGTCACGAGGAGTACTACTCAACCTGTGAAAACAATTGCATAGTGCCTTCTATGGCAAGCCGATTCAGCATTTATTAGCTAGTTAGTCTGACTATCCGTAATTAACATACAGATGTGAATGTCATTTTGACTAGTAGTAGTTACGTTGTGACTAGTCAGAAGATTAATTCAAGATATCTTTAACAGTAGTCTGACTAATCAAAATGACATATCTGTATCTGTGATATATCTGTAATTAAGTTTTGACTAGTCAAGATTAAATTACAGATGACAGCAGTGATGTCACTGGAAATGACACAGGACTTGTCATACATCATAAAGGACAACTGCAGATATCTGTAATTCAATTTTGACTTCTCCGAATAATAGTCGCAGATATCTCAAACATCATTATGACCAGTCTGAATTGTTGTGCATGACGTTGCTCATGCGAGGCTTCCCATTGGACATTGGCCTAGCAAAGCATTTGAACAGCAGAAGCAATGGTGGTGGCTGTTGTGGACAAGATGCCATGAAATAGAAAGAGCTTATCAAGGGATTTGTGGCCAACAAGATCTTCGTTCACTAGGGAGTTTTGCTCAAAAAGCACCACTTTCAACAAAAATGAGAAGGATGCAAGATGGCTCACTCGTTAGCTATTTCCGTCATCAGTTGCGGAAAAGACTAAGTGGCTCCCGCCTCCCACAACTTGCCATAGCTTCTGACTTAACTACAGATATCTGCAAGGTCATTTTGCCTACAGTATAAAACTCTAATTCAAGATAATTTTAATTACAATTTGACTTGGTAGAATGAAAGTTAAAGATATCTAAATATTCAGAATTGAATTGTTCTGCATTGTGATTTGTTAAACAATTCACATTGCAGATATCTGCAACTGAATTGTAAAAATCTGTTTGTGAGAAACCCCATACACCCAAATGGCAACACTTCACTATTTTGAATCTTACTTCGTCAAAATTTAATTACAGATATCTTTAATTCTAATTCTAATAAAAATGTAATGAGTTGCTTTATGGGAATTGTAGGATGCAGCATTTTTGGAGCTTCACCTAACGATAAAATGTTTATATTTCTTTTTAACTCTATTTTGCTCTCCTCCAACTTCTGAGGGAAACATATTTGGCTCTTAAGTTGCTAAATGCTCACCAGCTAGTCATGAAGTTTGTCTGCCTGGTGCTTGGTGCTGTGCAGGTAGTATACAGTGGGTTTATTAGCGCATTATCACTGAAAACAGCTACCTGCTGTGGCTAAAAACAAGCCTTATGACACTAGAGTTGTGGACCACAAAGCTAAAACAGTGAGCTCAAAGAAGTTAAAATGAACCATACAGCTGAGGGAAATCGCGGAGTGAGGTAATACTAGTCTTTTTCATTGTGAGTTTACGAGTTTCACATTATACATAGTCATTGGACCATTGTCAATATAATAATATTTACTATATCCAGGAACGCTAATCACTGAAGTTTTAGGATTCAAATAATTAAATTAAGAGAACATAAATAAAGAATATTAATACACACACATTGGTGGTGGTTGAGATGAGTCCCCACCCACTTCATTCTGAAGTGTTGTATAATTGTAATGCACTATTATTATTATTATTAGTAGTAGTAGTAGTAGTAGTAGTAGTAGTAGTAGTAGTATACACTGAATGGGAGTAGCACTTGAAAATAAGGTGCTTTAAAAATAAATAATAAAATTTATACAGGTGCTGGTCATATAATTAGAATATCATCAAAAAGTTGATTTATTTCAGTAATTCCATTCAAAAAGTGAAACTTGTATAATGTATACATTCATTCCACACAGACTTATATATTTCAAGTGTTCATTCCTTTTAATATTGATGATTATAACTGACAACTAATGAAAACCCCAAAATCAGTATCTCAGAAAATTAGAATATTGTGAAAAGGTTCAATATTGAAGACACCTGGTGCCACACTCTAATCAGCTAATTAACTCAAAACACCTGCAAAGGCCTTTAAATGGTCTCTCAGTCTAGTTCTGTAGGCTACACAATCATGGGGAAGACTGCTGACTTGACAGCTGTCCAAAAGACGACCATTGACACCTTGCACAAGGAGGGCAAGACACAAAAGGTCATTAATAAA